>NW_010393705.1:78654-125472 GCF_000710305.1 Buceros rhinoceros silvestris | reverse complement strand
TTCCCTTTTTGCAAAAAAAAAAAAAAAAAAGAAAAAGAAAAAGAAAAAAGGCTTTTGTTTCACCTTTCTTTTGGATTAAATTTTTTACTAAATATAAAACTAGAGGATTTGGCTGAAAACTGGTTTTTTTTTTTGCTGACTCAAGTTTTTTTTTAGAAAATGGAAACAAAAACTTCTTCGGTGCAAAAACACAGTTTGTCAATGAAAAAATTTAGAGATTGTTTTCTCCAAAATATCCATGTTTAACAACATTTTAATCACATCTTTGATCCATTTCTAACATTACCCACTCGCATTCACCTTGCATTTCCTTCCACAGGGACTGTCCATTGTGGTCAAGAGAAGAATTCATGGCAGCAGGAAATGATAAGTAATACCTGATTTCACTTCATGCAGCTTCTTCAGTTGAACTTCCTTCAGGATTTGCTTTTTCTTCCCTTAACAAGGTGTAATAGCACAGCACTTGATGGAAGTCCTACGGTAACTGGCCATCAGCCTTGAGCTGCACAGCTCTCAGGGCAAGTAAAACACAGCCTGTCCCTCTGATTTGCCCGAGTATCTCCACAGTGCCTACGGATCTCCAAAAAAATTCACTTTCCAGTGAAACCCATCCTTGGCCTTGTACAGAGATGTTAGTAACACATCCGACTGTCATCTCAAAATGTTTATAGCTCAAACATTTAAAACTGGAACAAAACATCAAAATGCTCCAAGCAAACTGCAGACAAAATACCAGAGTGATACAGTCCCCACTAATTCTTATTAGCTGAAGATGTAAAAAGATCTCCTACCACCTTGGTCTCCCATCCCTCACATTCTCCTACTCTGGTTTGCAGCTTTCTTAGCTTGAGTGGTGGAACAAGGATGAAACTCGTAACGTGCTGCTAACTTAAACCCCAGATGATTACCACACCTTGTTTGTGAAGCGTGGAAGCCTTAGCCATTCATGTGGAGCAATGCTTCTGATGTTAAAAAAGCAGCTTTGGATTTTATGCTTTTAATATAGAAGCAGCAGATGAATCTACTTTAAAAGGTCCCCTTTGGACTTCCTAGACTTGCTCACAATGTGTGCTGACTGTATCTATGGCTGCACTGTAAACAAAATCCTTCATGTATCTGGGGAGGGGAAGGAGTAAAGGAATTACATGAAAAATACAGAAAATATTCAAACAATGAAAGTGGCCAAAAAAAAAAAATCATTCCAAAAGAGGAAAGCATGCTGAATGCTACTTCTTATTTATGCTGTGAAAGCACCTTTGCCTCCCAGGGCTGGTTCCAGCAAGCCAGCCCTGGGATTTAGGGCCTGATCCTGACTGACAGCAGCTCTCATTATCAAAATAGTGGTTCGCAGTGTTTGCTGCCAACCTTCTGCCGCGCTGCCTCCCGCAGTGTCCGGAGCCGAGCCGAGCTGGGGAGCACCTCTCTGGTGAGGGATTGGGGTTCACTGGTGCGGAGCCTCCCTGTTGCAGGCATCTTCCCAGCATGCAGGGGGACCAGGTACTCCCTCCTTGTTTTCTTACCCCTTCCAGTCACCAGACACAGCAGTCGTGGTGACTCACACCATGGCCAGCTGCAGAGCCACGGAGGCACCCGGGGGCTGACACAAGGATGAGGAGGGGCCACTGTCTTGAGCTGCCACCTCCGAGGCCATCACAGGTCCTAACACCGTGATCACATATATACCCTCATGGCCCCTTTCTAACTACAGATGCACATTTTGGGAACAGACAAAAGCTCTCCCATTATTGCTTTTTCTACCTAACTCCTGAAATCTCGTGGCTCTGGCATTTCCCACTCTTCCCTTCACTCAGGGCATCATGTTCACCCTGATGTCTCTCTGGAAGATCTCAATAGCATGGTCCTCTTCTGAGCATCCCTCCCCAGCCCTCCTGCTCTGCACTTCTTCTGCACAGCCAGAGGATATTTATTTTTAATCTTTTGTCATCATTTGCAACTTCTATCTGACTAGCCTGAGAATGCAACCGTGACAGTTGTCTTCAGAGCGATTTTAGCATTCCGAGTTCAGAAAGTCCAGTCTGCTGGGTGATGCTGATCGGGGAAACAACATTAATTTTTCATGCAGGACTAAGTGATGGAGTGGAGGCCCTGGGCACTCTGCACAACAGGGAGCAGTGCTGAGAGCTGGTGTGTCCTCAAAGCACCACACAGCACCGGGGTTGGGTCAAGTCAGTCCTACCACGGCCGCAAAGAGCTGCGCAAGAGCAGCAGACATTGTTTCCCACTACAGCCTGGTGTGCACATGCTCAGCTCCAGGAGCCTCCTGCTGCCCACTCTGTGTCCATAGGGAGGAGACCAACACTCTCTCTGAGCTGCGAAGAAGAGGAGGTGCAGGTGCCTTCAGCCCCACACCATCGGTGAGCGTGGCAGCTCGAGCCGGCACACCTCCATGATGCCTCACTCCTCTCCCATTTAGCTAATCCGTTCCTGAGACCACTCCAAACACAAGGAGCAAGGTTTGCTGCCATAGGATTTTTGCTCTACGCATCCCAAACCTTCCCACCGCCCATCCCTGTGTTTCTGATCACAAGCTCTTTGGGAAGAGACTCAGTGTCTATACATGGCCTCCTGCATGGGCGTCCTGGCTCTGGTTGAGCCTTAGGCATAAGAACCACTGCCAATAATAATGCTGACTGAGAGGTAACACAAGTTTTTCTCGCTGTTTAGTGTATTAAGTGCCACTAAAAATGAATTTATAGTAGCAAATAAGGATGTTCCTTGGCTGACAAGTATCCACTTAATTCTCATTAGCTGGGAACAAGGCTAGACTAGTAATTAGTATGTTAGAAATCCCACAACATACCTTCATTTATGGAAAAATTACATATCTTGCCAACTGAACATACCAACCTAAAAATGCATCCATATTATTCACAGTGTACTGCCTAGAAATATAACGTCAGGGCTTTGGTCCAAGTTGCTGAAGCACAATAATTGTATTTTTTATGCAGATTTTACATCTGATGGATTATAAAATATCATGTCTAGCCACAGTCTTTTAGAAGAATAGGAACACAGAGAAACAATAGCACTTTAACTAGGTCAAGATTGCTAATCAGAATGTAGCAGTCATTGCTGCGTGCAAAACAAATAGGCATGAAAGATCTGTATTTCTTATCCTACAAGCTGCGTATTTGTCTTCTGGAGAAGTCTTTTCTGCTCTTTTTTTCCCTTCTTTTTGTAAAGATCCTTTTCAACTATGAATAAATTAACAATCACTTTATGCGAAATCTACAGAAATTTATGTCAACATTTATTACCGTGAAATGTGGAACAAAGCATAATGCAACCTGAGCTTTGGGAAACGCGACTGCTTAGCTGATCCTATCCTGATGAGAAGGAAATATCAAATGCATTATAAATGTTGACAGGATGATCAGGCATGTAAAAGAGGTCATCCAACGCCACCCTCCACATTGTTTACCAGCTACATAAGTCAGCTTAAAGTATTAAAAACACATACTGTCCTGCACAGGAAGCTCCTAATCCTTAAAAATGTGATTGCTGTTATTTGATTTGCCTTTTGGAGATCAATATCGTGGCAGATTTCACCTAAGGAAAGATTGTTGAGAGCAGTCTGGTCCTAGTTTTCTGCCCAGCGTTGCTTGCAAATAGGTTGTGCGAAGCCTTTGTCCCTTCATTAGCGCATATATCCATGCCCACACAGGGGCTTTTATTACCTGTTTAAGCACCTTTCTCCTCTGCAACCCTCTCTATCAAAGGTTCAATCAACGGAAGAAAACAGCAGCCATCCAACCAGCCTTGGAAAATAAGGAAATATTTAGACTGTTTCTCTTTTCCTGCAGATCAATGCGTCACACAGGACACTCACACCAACTGTTTGGCCTTGAGGTCTTCTGCAGGGTAAGTTACAGTTCATAGGAGATATAGTCACCACTTGTCAATTAGAAAAAAAATCCCTTCAGCATGTTAACCAGTGATGCTTCCAGCACCACGCTCTATCAGCCAGGACTAGGTGGGCCTACTTCAACGAGAACTGCCTTCCATCACTTCCATCACTGCCTGGCATCAAGATTCTTAACACACAGCAGGCAAAATGGCTTCTTGCTAGGAGGAAAGAGTCCTGGTCCTCTGCCAAAAACTCCAGTGGAGAAGTGGTATTCAGGACCAAATCCAGGCCTGCGGTAGGAGAACATCTCTAACAAAACTGCTGTACTTGCCTGGGTTTGACCCGTGTTAGTATGTTCCCCCTGCCTCTCCCCATCATACACGTTCTCCCCATGAAGAAGCACATAAAGTAAAAGCAGTAATAGCTTAATGGCCATTTTCAAAACCTTCAGCTCAAATGCGCAGTGTCAGGACGGGCCAATTGCACCCCACCAAGAGTCTGAGCTATACAAGCAGAAAAGGCAAAAATGTAGAGGGTTCTGGAGACAAAGAACAACAATGTTTTAAGAGCTTTGAAGATACTCCTGTGAAAGGAATGGACAATAGGAGGGACAAATAAAGGAGAAAATTATGAAAGTTTATATAATATGAGTCTAACTGCAGATCAAGAGGATATTTAGCAAACTTGAACAGCAGTAAATTCAATCCCAATGAAATTATAAACTTCCTCTTCCAGTGTGGGTAGAGTCTGTGGAACTACATGAGAGATCCAGAGCTTAGCAAGATCTGAAGAGGGGCTGAGTGTTTGTTTGGAAATGGGAAGATGCTGACTTGAGAAAGGTAACAATAAAATATTTAGAAGGGTATGTGAAATATTAAACATCAAGGTTCAAACCAGTCCATGATTCACAGGGACTGGCTACGGTTGTCAGTGGGCAGGGGAAGAGGGCGGTGAGGGGAAGGAGGGGTGGGTTTTGCTGGCCTGTCAAGGTGATCGTGTGTCTTTCCCCACTGTATTTGTCATTGTTACCAATGAGATGCTGTAAGGGTTTAGAAAGGACACAGGGCTGGCCAAGTTTCACAACTCCTGTATTTCCAAAAGTCTGGAAGAAAACTGTAAAAACGGGAGTCATTTGACCAGTATCTAAATGTACTAACTACTAAGTGTACTCCTGAGTTTCAGTTTCAGCCTGAAAACACAGAGGGAATGACAGAACAATAAATAGTAAATATTGGTCTGAGACAATGGAAGATCATTAGCAGGTTACAGGAACCCCTCCTTGTTTTGGACTAGCACATGTTGCCATTCAGGAGATCGTTCACTATTTGTTCTTTCTTTGAGTACCATCTTGATGATATTCTGTGAGAAGATAGAAAGAAGCCAAACCCAACAAAATGGCCAGAGAGGTTGAATGGAAAGGTATGGAAACAAGCAACCATCCAGGAAAGAATGTTCCAGGAGCTGGAAAAGGTCTGTGTGGCTGGAGGGGACCAGGAGCAATCCGGGGTAACAAAAAAAAAGACTAACCAGTACCGTTGAGGTACTGAAAAGCTTACAAGATCATGCTTAAAAGGAATGTGAGACACGACAAGCCAAGTGAAGAAGGTGAGTGAAAGGTATCTTAACAATTAGACAAGTCAAAGGCATGGAGGAGTCTCTGAAGAAAGTGAAAGCAAGCTTTCTGGCTTTCTTTTTCTCTCTGATTAGCAAAGAGAATATTTGACAATACAGAGCATCTAGCAAAAGCTTGGCTTTTGCAAAAAAAGATTTGCTTTGGCAAAAGAAGTTGATGCTGCAATACAGTTCGCTTGTTTTTCACGAGCTTGTTGATTCTGCACCAGATGCCATCATCTCATGGTTTACAATGTAACGCTGAGCAGTGTTACACTGGTCACTGAACAGGTAGGAAGAGTATTTGAAGACCGAGGGAAAGAAAATGTGAAAGATGCACCTTGGCCTGTCTGTGGGTGCCAGGCTCAACGGTAGTGCCCTCAGCAATCCTCAGAGGGACTGAGGAGAGGCTCAAGGAGACAGTGCCAAGGCAGGACTTGCAAACCTCCCCAGTGATGAGGTGACACAGTTTGCACGCTGCAGCCTTTCAGCTCCTCTGTCCTGCCTCTCTGAGGCAAAGCCCTGCTGCTGAGCACAAACCGTGGGCTGTGGCTTGGAGCAGCGATGGCAGTGACTAAGACCGTCAGTATAGTCCCCTGCTGCCGACGCTCACCTCTCTGCAGCCTTCCAGTCTGCTAGGAGCCTTTGTGCTGAATGTCTTTATCCCAACTACAGCTTTATTGAAGGGGATCATCGGTCCTAGACTCATCGCTGAGTCCCACGAGACACAGCAGGATGCTAAGCAGCTGGTGGAGTTGCTCCTAGTAGTTAGGGACAGTAGTCCATCCTCACCATTACATCTCCTGTAGTGCTAAACCATGAAGGGTCACCTCAAAACTTTCAGGTGTTTTTGGCCACTTTAATAGTTTTCAGTGAATGGAACTGAAACAGATTCATCACATTTGATGCTTCCTACACGCTGTATTTCCTGTGTGCACCAATCACTTGAGTGAATTCATGCAAATAGAAGCAGCACTGAAAAAGGAGCAGTTCTAGGCCTCTCAAAGTTAACAGCCATTCTCAAAGTCATATTTTCCCCTACAGCAGCCTTGAGCCTGTTTCTAAAGGCAGCTGTGATTGCTGGCTTTGAAAACTCAAAATAAGAAGAATTCCCTGTTTGGCAAAGAGTGAGTGGAATAACATCTCCTTCCTGACACAGCACACTGTGACAAGGGGATACACTCCTGCAAAGCTGGATACAGGTACCACAACATCAGAAGTAATAATGTTCCTTTGACTAGACAGTGAAAAATGGCTCAGCCAAGGACTCAAAGATCCTTCAACTACAGCTGAGCTTTGTTGTATCAGTGCTGCATCACTTTCGCAGCCTGCACATCGACGACACACCCGGTGCAGCCAGAAGCAGAAATGCTCAGCTGCTCTGCTGACTTGGATAAGGGACTCCAGGCACCTACAGTAAGTCTCCACCAAGAGCCTGCAGTCGTATAGCTCCATAGTTGGGTCTCTTAAATTTCATCTCTGCAGACCACTAACACAGTAGAGAGTGAATTTAATACTTGTCTATTTACCATGTTATTCACAGAAAGAAAATGAAAGGTATAAAAGTATTGCGGCGAGGGTCTTAGCGGACAGTTCCTTAGAAGATCTTTAAGACCATAAAATGATGTAGCTGTGAAGGGACCTCTGGACATCATGCGGTTCAGGCCCTGCTGAAAGCAGAGCTGCCTTCAAAGTTACATCAGAACGCTCAGAACATTGTCCAGGCAAGTGCTGAATACATCCAAGGATGAAGACTCCACAACCTCTCCAGGCCCCGTTCCAGTTCCCTTTTTCTTCCTTACATCTAGTTAGCAGCTTGTGTTCCTTCCCTCTCATCCTTTTGTTGTTCACTTCTCAGACAGATGTGGTATGGAACTGCAAAACTTTGAATGTAGAGTGAATGGAAGAAATGTATAAATTTGACTTGTTTCCAAGTAACAATACATATGATGAGAGAGGAGGAGGAGGAGATGAAAGCCCTAAATGACAATGCACTTGAGAAATGTCAATCTCTGTTTCTACGCAGATTCCTTCAGGGAAGGCATCAGATCAGTAGCTTTTAAACGACATAAACAATTAAAGGGCCAGCCAAGAAAACCGATCCTGCAACAGATGAATCTGAGTTGCTAAACGATGCTTTTCCTTAAACCCAATCTAAAGCCCATTGAGATATACAAGTCTTCAAGCAGACTGGTGGAATTTGTTTCTCTCTCCTTGATTATAAGGTTCCATGACAAGGACTTTACTTCTACATATTTTTCTGCAAAATACTCTTCATGCATTTAGACACTGTCAAACACATTAATAATGAGCCCTGTTTCCCAGCTAAATTCCAGAAGACACCGATGCACATTCAGTGCCTCTGAAAAGCAAACATATATTTAGGTGTCAAAATATGGATCCCAGTATACTTTAGAAAATACTAGACTGGATAAAATATAATTTTCCATTTTGAGAACTAACACGAAACCTTTCACCTTTACAGCAGCAGTTAATGATGACTAGAAATCATTACAGTCGCAGGGCTGTACAGCAAACTGCTATATATGTTACTCTGCGGGTAGCAGACTGGTTCTAGTGGACAAACGACTACATAATTCTTGGTGCTAATTAGTTCCTTTTGCCCTTCATATGCTCCCCTGTCTTTCACAAGCCTTAGCTGGGAAGGTCTGGGTCAAATGCGCTCAGAGGGCACTCACCAACTTTCCACTTGGAAAGACCAATCAAAAACTCAGGGTTGTCAAAGCCCTGCAGTGAAACTTTACTTGCATATTACTTAGACTGGACTTGCTTTGGAAGATACGTATCTATTCTCGTTTACAGTGTGGAAATACACATTTTCTAGTCTATTAAAACGTCTGCAAAAATTCAAAGAGATTTCTGTCTAGGAAAAAAGTCTTTGTTTGCAAACAAAGTTCTGTCTGTGGTGCTCTGTACTTAAGAGAAGCCTTTAGAAAGGCAGGCCATGAAGTCTTGCTTGGGACATGGACCAAATCTGAGCAGTCTCCAGGGCAGCTGTTGCTCTGGGAGGCACGAATGAGTTAAGTCTGTAGGTCATCAATCAGGCACCTTTCACAGGCATTGCAAAAAACAGAGGAGGGAAAGTGTTTTGCCATGTTCCCCAAGTGGAATTCAAATTCTAGGGACCCCATCTATGCCGATAATTGTCTACGTACATGTCCTTGTCCGTGAATCTGTACTAAAGCCTGATGCAACCGTGAGCCAAAATTTCTGTTGCTGTAAACAGATGCAGCTACACTGACCTGTATCAGTGTTTTATTAAGAACCAGCCCTGGAGCCTGAAATCTGGATTATGAACCAGTGTTTACTGGAAGTGCAGATTGCAGCAGGAACTTTTGTTGGATGTCTATTGCAACAGACTCCTTGCTTCTTTTTAAAGTGCCTCTAGTGTTGCAGCCTTCTACTGAGGGAACACAATGGAGCTGGCAGGAAAGCAACAGCTCCTCACCATCTCAGTAGAGAAAAAAAAAAACAACAAAACCCAGCAGTCCTTAAGGATACAGCAGTGCTAGGTAACTGGGACAATGAATTAACAAGGGCTGACTTTTCCCTCCCTCCGTTTTCAAGGATAGTCAGTAACAAAATCTGGCAGGCTGAAAAGCCACTGCTCAGAGGAGAAAGACAAAAAGGCAGGGCTGAAATTCATCGTGTCAGTTTAAAAAGGCAGAGTTTTGCATTTACACAATATGCCCATTCTTGTCCTCCTTGACTCATGGAAAAATATTGAACATCGGACAAGAATGTAGGAATGTGTCTGGTGTCTGATCTCCACAAAAATCTAAATGCCGTTTGCATTCATGTTAGAAATAAAGAGCGGCTGTCCAGGCTCCCTTGATGCATTAAGAAAATAACAGTAGTGATAGCAATATCACTATAATAACAGCAGTAATATAATTTTTAAACCTGGCTGTGTGACTAGCACAAATACAGCACGAACCCTAGCCCTTAATCCCAAACACAGCTCAGCAGAGCTCTCTAAACCATTTGCCTGTCACAAGCATCACAAAGGCTTCTCCCCATCGACTGCATCTGAAGCCACTGTTTGTTTTCCCGGATAGCAGAGGTTAAAGCTTTTTATTGCTTTCTTGACTTTAGATGCCATAATAGTTGCAGTGCCTATATGACCATCTATGGCAGACAGTCTGCGTGTCTGCCAACTGTCAGGCAGCCTATTCATCTCCAGTTGCCTTTTGCCTACTTTCTGCAGCAGCAGAATTTCCCTCCACTTGATTTCATGTGCTGGAGTCCTGTTCCTACCGACGTTTCTGCTGCTCATTTTTAAACGTAGCCTGACTTCAAGTCTGGGGGACATGGGAGCCTGGAGCCCTGAAGAACCTGTGGCTCCTGTGTTGTATGCAGCTTGTTAGCCAGCCAGTTCTGGCCCTGGGTCTGGGCAACATCATATAACTGGCAGTATGCGACTGGGGGTTGCAGGATAAACCCAATCATTGATGGGAGGAAGAGGCAAGCAATGGAGTCAACAGGGCTTGCACTGATGAGCTACTCTAGGCTCCCCCAAAACTCCCTCCTCCTGCTTGTCTCATGGCAGAGCTGTGGAGCCTGAATACTCATTCTCTGACTAAACCCTGTCTTCTTTCCCCAGTTCTTCTCATCCATCTCAGGCATGTGGTTTGTGTGGTGAGGATTTTGGTACACAACGTTTGGCCAGCCTGACCCAGATGTTCCTGGAAATCCCCTCAAGTACCTGCCAGCATCTTTAGCACTAGCATATTTCCAATACTGTGGTATTTTACCATTTTACCAAAGCCTGCTTGGCAAAAGTAGGAGTGTGCAGGAAGATAGGATGGGCAGGTCCCCAGGTCACTAAGTCCAGACCCGAAAATCACAGCCCTAAGCTATAACCCCCTTTGCCTAAACAAATCATGCTCCCGTTTAAGAGAAGCCCTGAGATCAGGAGAGGCAATGCCGATATCTGCTGGTTGCCTCTTTTTGTTCTCCAGTACATTATCTTAAAACCTGCAGACCTGCGTATTTCCTGACCCCACAGCATGATAGTGACTCATAGGAGGTGGAGGGAGGATGAACAGCTCTGCCAGACCTTGTGACAGGTGTAAAAGAGATCACTCAGTTGCATGAGGCTTGTCAAATTGGTGTGCCTATTTTAATTTTTCCTAGGTGTGACCCAGCTTGTGGCCTCCTTACCCAAGCTGTAAGAAACCCCTTGAAATTTCACTTAAAATCCTAACCCAAAAGCACCAGTCTCATAGTTCACAACAACCAAGCCCCGAGTCACGCGTTGCTCTCTCTGCTGTTACTGCTTTATAAAATAGCCTACAGAAAAGAAACGGCACCTTAAAAAAACCTCCCTCACACTCCCCAGCCAGGAAGCCCACAGCCAGAGGCATTTGCCTACCTCCCTGCTCCCCGAGGAGCCCAGGTCTAGAGCTCCTGCAGTCAACAGAAAGACTGTTGTAGACATCAGTGTGTCTTGGATCAGGCCCCAGCTACCCGAGAGAAGAGATGGGCTTTGCAGCCCATCCAGATGGTTAACAGCTTTAACATACAACCACTGCCTTATTAAATCTACAGTAAATTAAATGAACACTTAAGACACTCAACTGAAAGTGCTATTGACTGTGGTAATTAAATCAAAATACCCAATTAACAACACCAGAATGGGAAGTGAATATATCATGGTAGTGTCTGAGCCAATCAGATCTATATCTTAATTTGGGATGAAACAGTTTTTAAAGGGAGTTTATGATTATTTAGAGATGTGTTTATATAGCACATGCATATATACGTCTATATGTGTGTGCACATATATATACAGACACATATTATGCTATTATATTTAAGTCTTCTGTCTGGGCTCTTAGTCTTACGTTGGCAGAGCCATACTTTTAATTCCAGGTCAGCCACCATCTTCCAAAATAAACTTGCACATTATTAAAACATCTAAATCAGAAGGATTACAAATGTCCTGCAGCGGACTTCTTTTTTTTTTTTTCTTTATTAAGAACATTTACATGAAGGTGTCTGCAGTTTCAAAGCCATTTCAGAGTGAGGCCAAAGTGAATGCTTGGCAGAAAAAAAAGAAAAAAAAAAAAGAAGAAAGAGCCTTTTTTTCTCTCTGTTTAGCCTGTGCTGTCAGGTCTCTGCCTGCTGCTGTAACCACAGCCACCCCAAAGCAAAAGTTTACCTTTAATTAAAACATCTAAGCTTTAGGATTCTTAGGCTCTGAACCTCTCTCTCTTGCCTCCCCCTCCTCTTCTCAATCAGCAGTGGAAACTTTATCTCAACTACAGAAGTATGGTTTGCCCAAATGTTGACAGGCTGATGTGAGAAACATTCACTTCTTCACTCCAGGGGAGTCTTCTGGTGGAAGGTGCTCAGCCAGCCATCCCAGTGACAGAGCACCTCCAGAAATGCCTCATCTCAGAGGGGAACTGGGCATGGCCACTACACCCTGCTCTCCCAGAGACGTGCAGGAGGCCCTGACTCTGGTTTGGCCTTTGTCTGGAGGGGAACTTGCTTTCCACAAATCATGAAACTTCAGCCTTGTAATAGCAGCACTCAGAATGACGAAAGGCCACATCGGGTCACAGTCACTCAAGCCTACTGAGCTATTTGGGTAGTGGCAAGAGGAGTTATTTTTAATGACTTCACATCCCAGCCTCATGGACAATAACCAGATAGAGTCTATGAGCCTGCAAGCTTTAATCTTCAGCTCAGGATCCAGCAGATCCTGAGAAAACAGAGATGAGACAGGGAAGACACCTTCCAAATTTGGAGGTTTGAGTAAGGAACAAATTTCCTTCCATCTCCTCAGCCATCCCACTCATCCTGGCATTGCCCTCGGCATTGCCCCTGGCTTGCCCTGGGGTGGTGATGAGGTCCCATTCCTGCCTGGAGCTCCTAATGGCTTCAGTGTCTTGGTGCCCAACGGACAACACTGAGGCAGCTGGATCTCCTTGATGAAGCTGGACCCTGTGTCCCCTGGGACCGTGTTCAGAGGGTCCTAACTGCTGTCCTCCACACAGGCTGAGGAGCTGGGGAAGGCAGAGGTGACCCTACCACCAATCTGTAGTGTTTCAGAAATGGACCATACAGGTACCATTTCAGTAGATCTCCTCTTTGCTTTGGTCACGCCTCCATTTTGGCCACCTCCATATGTTTTCTGGACCAAACTGATCTCTTATTGTTCCTCTCCTCATAAGTGGAATTGCAGCCCCTGCGGCCCTCTGCCACTGTTTATGCTGGCAGAGCCCAGTGGATATTGGCAGGAAAACTTGGATGGGAGTCACACAGTGAGAGGGCAGGGAGGGAAGAAAGGGCACACTGTGGCCCTCGGTGCCTTTGCTTGCCTTACAGAGAGTATGCCCATGGACAGAGGGAAAGGAGGTCACAGGTGGGGTGGGAGCTCTCCTTGTTGGTCAGGACAACACTGAGCTGAGGCAGATTTTGAAATGCTTAGATCTGAAGGGTATCTTAGCTCTTGTTAGATATCTGTAAGACCTGTTACATCTCTGTGGAAGATGCTCAGCTGGACCCAGAAGCTTTCTTCTATTTATCTCACAACATTTCTGGATATACTATGCGGCCCACCCTACCTTGTGAAGGAGAAGTGTCATGTACAAGATGTGTGCTGGAACAGAGATGCCTTCAAAATGTGTGGATAAACTCAAGCAGCAGGGAGAAGCCGTACTGCTTTGGCCATCCCTCCTTCGTCCTACTGCAGAGAAAGAATTCAGGAGAAATGAGGCTGCCATTGTCCAAGGTGGCCCCCTTTATGCCTGTGAGATGCCCAATTAAACCAACTCCAACTGAAGCCAACAGAAAACTCCTATCAGGCCCCGAGGCTGGTCGTTGCTGCATCAGAGCCTAAAAGAAGAACCTGGCCCAGACTGCCTGGCTACTATTCAAAATGGCTCTTAGTTATAAAGAACAAATTGTAAGTTCTCATGTAATGTCCCTGGCAGAGTCCAAACTTGTAAAAGAAAAGCCTGTAAACATCGTTCCCGCTCGGGAACTGTGCAGTGTTATTTTCTGACCCTGATGCACTTTGACATATCGCAGAACTACACAGGTTGAATCTCACCCCGCCAGTGCCGAATGACAAATTTCAAAAGGTTTCTCTCCTTTTCTTTCCCTCACTGCCTAATACAAAGAAACATCCCGTTTTGCTCATGTAAATCTAAAATGATGACATACAGCTTAGAAGCGACTTCAGGTACAACGGAGAGATTACGAGCAAAAAGAGTTTGTGAGCTCCAATTCCACATTTACCTGCTGGGAAACTAGCAGTGAGGAGCGGGTCCCCAAGCCCCGGGGGTGTGCGTGAGGGATTTGTTTACATGCCGCAGGAACAAAGTCATGTTATGGAAATTCTGCAGACAGCTTTGCTGAATTTTACTTTTGCATTTTCCAGCTCTTAGTTGAAAGCAAGCACAGCGTCTCCAAACCTGAATTCTCCTCTGCTGGTGGATTATTTATTAAACAGCAATGGTAGGCTGAAGCTGTTTTCACTTAAGAACAGTTCGTTCAAAGCTTAACAGAGAAGCAGAGTTGCCATAGTTACCTGAGCAAGCCCTCGGCACAGCACAGTTCCTTCCTACAACCCAAGAGTTAGGTCAGCTTGCAAGTTTGTCAGACAAGGCTTAATGATTTGCTGTTTCATGCAAGTGAATTGCATTTATCAAGCGAGAAGGTGGTGAGCAAACCACGGACAGCATTGCCCCCCACTCGTTTTTTCTTTGCTGGTCCAAGAAGCCAGTGGGGTTCACACCGGCTGGAAATTCTGCAGGGTATCTGGACAGCTGGGGAGGAGTTCGGAGTAAAAACACATTCAGATCTTGGCACTGGTTTCAGCCGTCCAGTCCAGCCCATCATTAACAGCTTCTGTACAGCACTGCTCTTCCTCTAGGGGCTGTAAAAATGAACAAAACCTTTGTTCAACCTAAACTTCCTTTCCTTGTCTGCCGTTCCTGCAGACTTTCCATTCTAGTGGTCCTATTGTTTCATTTGGAAATGTCAGAGAGCTGCACAGCATGCCACTTTATAAGGAATATGTTCCATTTTAGGAGGCCAAAATCATACGCTATGTTGTTCCACAATTAATTTACTTGAAACTTGCTTGGGATCACTATGGTTTCCCTGAAATGGCCTTTTTTCTTTCTCTACTTTTTTTTTCTTTTTTTTTAGGCCCCCACATCTGTATTTAGATTGGTAGCTACCACAGTCTCTAGCTTTGCACCTGAACAAATAGGATTGCCGAGGACAAGATTAGCTCCTTTGTGCCGGCTGATTTGGACACTGGGCATCTCAATGAATGGGCACATTGCTTTTGAACATCCCTTACTGGAAGCAGCAAAAAAAAGAGTAAATACCCTGATTGTATCATCTGTTAAGTGGGTCACTTCTACAAAGCGCGCTGGAAAATCTGCCTTCCTACTCACAGTTTCCTTCAGTTCTCCTTGCCCTAGCATTGGAGAGAGGCAGCAAAAGGGAGAAGAATGTGCATAGAGACTTAATTCTCCTGAGAACCTGGTGAAGTTGGGCAATCTGGCAGTCCTACATCACCACAGTGCCTAGGTTTCCATATTGCTCTGTCCTTTTCCTCTCCTGGCCTCCTTCCCCAGCAGCTCTTTATCCCGGTTTCAGGTGTAAATCCCCGTCAATCAGCGCAACTGCAGTTTAACTGGGAAGCAGCTGATGTGAGCATAGCGAAAAGCGGACACATACACTGGCTACTTCAGTCATTGATAGCTTCAGTTTTGTGAGACCACACTGATGGGTCTTGCTAAGGGACTGCAGTGTGGGATGGATAATGTTGCTGACCTGGGACCAGAGACTCAAGAGGGATTTAGGCCCCTAAATCCTACTCAGAATCAAAGGAGATTAAGTGTCAAAGCTGAGCAGCTGTCTAAACTCCCATGGAAGATCTGAGCCTGAGTTATAAGGTGCCCACTCAAGCAGTCCTGTGTGCCTCCGCTTTCCTTTCTGACCACTATGGTTGGCGCACATTTTAGAAGGCAGAGTTCATGCAAGCACGGTGCAACACAGGTAGAACATAGCCAAGAGGAACAGGGGACAGAGAATAAACAGTCAATGATGAAGCAGGGAGATAAGGATGAGAAGGAAACATGATAGGGGTAGAAAAGCAGAGAGAAAAGAGAAGATGATGAGAAGGTTGGACAAGAAAGGAAAAGGAACAGTCTAAAGGACATGGAAAAGAATGGAATGACCCATCTGAGAGAATGAGGAAGGGAAGAGTGACAATGTATGATTTAGTCTGAGGAATACTGGAGAACAGAAAACATTGAAGGAAGAGATTTGCAGCAAGATTCTGGAGAACTTAAGAAGAAAGAGTGAATGAAGCAAAGGAATAAAGGATGGCAGGCCCAGAGAGGTCGTTTCTCTGTATTGTGGAGGCAGGTCTTTACTGCCCTCGAGTTTTAAGGGGCAGCTGAGATGCAAAGTTGTATGTTATTAGTGAACCTTTGAAGGACATACTCATGTTACGATCTACTTTTAAGTATGATGGATATATTAGAATGTTCTGCCTGGATCATTGGCACAGGGGATATTTGATTTCCAGAGACTATAAGCATCGGAAAGCACCACGCCATTGGAGTTTTGGTTGCTTAGGGTCTTTTCATTTCCCTCCTCTCCCTGCCAGCAGTGAACCAATTCCAGTCAGATTTGACAGACTGGCAGGAGACTTGGAGAAGCAGAGCTCTGACACATTGCATGAAAGCTGGTGGCTGGGAAGAGGAGAACATAGCGCCTGGGGCACAGACAAGGCAGGCGCTGGTTGAACCCAGCCATATTTGTTCCGCAGAGGCTGGCACAGTTACAAATTGACCCAGCTGGCATCTAACGTCTTTTGCCTGGTGAGGATGTTACAGGACACAGAAGAAGGAGCTGGCTGTGTTGTGGTTGGTAAGAAAAGGGAATGTAAAGAGACAATGACTGAGATCTGTAGGACAACCAGCTTCTTTCTCTGTTTTCAGAGGTAAATTATTCTGCATGATTTAGGCCATAAAAGCTTTTGAGTCATCTTCAGCATTTAGCTGTGCAAGATGAGACGGTTCAGTTCAAATCACTCATCTGAAGACTTGTTAAATAATTAACAGTATATGGTCTGCAATGCTATTTACCGTCCCATGGGGCTGCTGGTCCTCTGACCTTGTAACAGCCTGACTTCGTACACAATGCTCCGCAGGACTGCACCCCGACAAAACTGCTTAAAACAAGGAACTGTAATTCAATATCAGCCTAATCAATACGCGTGGAGGAGCAGGTAGTTTGTGCCGGTTCTTTTTGGGCCTCAAGTAAATAGAGTGAGTTAAACAATAGGCAAAACTGCAGAGGAAAGAAAGGGAATGCAGCATGCGCCAGTGCCAAAGCTTGAACACATTCATACGATGTAGTAAACTAAGGTCACTGCCTTTGTTAAGAAAATCTTGGCAAAATGCATCTGCTGTAGAGGTCAGGCAATTACGTTCATGAGGAAACACAAACTTGCACATTATTTAATGTTTCCAACCTTTGTAGCGCGGTCCTGCGTCAGTTCAAATACACAACATCCTCGATGAGCAAAAGATACTGCTGAACACGCTGCTTTCTTACAAGCTCAGTTCAAATGGTATTAGAAACGTTTACAGCAAAGTTGTGTTTTCACTGAGAAGAGCAACCTCTTTGAAATGGAAAAATGTAGAGAATTACTCAAAATAAAACTGAGTGCTATATGCTGCCTGTTTCCAATATTTCTATTTTATGCTAGTTTTTATTTACCTTTGTTTCAGGTTTACTGTTCCTTTTCTGTGTTCATCATTTCATTTCAGGTTTACCACTGCTCTCAGCATAGGTCACCCTCTCTAATGTGTCCATGATCACAGTGTTCGTCAAATAGCGAAAAGAGAAGCTAGCAGATCATCACTATATGCTAAAGATTGACATTAGCAGCAAACTAAAATGCTAGGTGTTCAGAGTCTTGCAAAACAAAACTCTTCCAGGAAACAAAAAATTTTTTTTTGTTTTTCTACTTTTATCTTGATTCAGTTGAACTGCTAACTGTAGTGTGTGCAGCTTTTGGCTGAAAATGATCTTGGCATCGGAAAACTAGAAGGTGGCAAATACGGCACTAACTTTTAAAAAGGCTCTAGGGAAAATGCTTATACCAGGCAAAATGTATATATATAAAAATCCTAAAGAATAGCTTTAGGTGACACCTGCATAAATAGGATATACTGGAGATGTCCAGCTCAGCTTTTGCAAAGGAAAATGGCACTTCACAACTCCAGTAAGGTTTTTTTGAAGGAAATAGCAAGCATTTGAACAAGAAGAATTCATTTGACATAGCTTAACTGGAAAGCCTGTGCCCCAAGGCGCTCAGCAAGTTCACTTGTTAGAGATTCTTAAAGGAACTAAGCTGTTGTTGGCTAAGAGAGAAGCGCTTCATATTGGCTAAAAAGCAGAACGGAAGGGTGAGAGCAAATTATCAGTTGTCACAGTGAAGGGAGTTTACCAGCAACTTGGTGATAGAAAAGCAGATGAAAATCTATACAGACAAATATAAAATCCAGCACATAGGGAAGAGTCTTTATTCTACCTACAGTGATGGGCCCTAAACTCAGTCTTACTCCTTAGGAATGAGCTCCCAAGGTCAGAATAGACAGCGCTACAAAACACCATCTCAGTGCTCAGAAGTGCGAGTGCTCAGACAACAAGCTGCATGCCAGCAAAGGAGTAGGGCGCAAAGCAAAGGCACATCATGCTGGCACTGTTTAAATCCACCCCCTGTCTCAAAAAGAACATAGCAGAAAGAAAAACATACAGAGAGAGGCAAAAAGGACAGTCAAAGGCAAAAAACAGCTTCCTAAGAGGAACCAGTTAAATGGACCAAGTTTTTCCACTCCAGGAAAGGAAAAATTCAGGGGAGAATATAATACGAAACATGCAATAGGTAAACAGAGATCAATAACTCTTCCAGTGCGGGAGTTGGAGAACATCATGTAAAAGGAGCACATGGCAAGGTAAAAGCAGACGAGGAGGTCCTTACGTGAGGCACAGCTATGGAGCTATTTTCAGCAAGAAGTCACACATTAAGTTTAAATGGGTACAGAAAGCAACTGGATAAATTAATTGAAGAAAAATCCATTCAAGCTATTAAATGCAAATACACCGTTTATTGATGCTTAGCCAAAGATGGTTAGAGGCTGGGAGAGCATCGTGGGGAAGGCTAAAGTATGCTTATTTGGTTATTATGCTCTTCTACAAATGTCCACTAAGAGTGACCACATTCAGAACCAGACAAACCTTTAGTCTGAGCTGGTGTAGGCTTCTTATTTATGCTTTCTCTGAGATCTAAATCGCAAAATTTTTATGTGCAGAAATGAAATGAGAAGTCACTTTTTTCACTAGTTCTCCTAGTTTCATCTCAACTGCTCTTGGTTTGGGGTGAGCATTGGGAGGGACTACAACAAATTTTTTAAGGTCTTGTGTCTTCTGGCCTGCAAATGTTGTTTGATATATCTATGTTCATATAACAGCCAGGAAAATGGAACTTTCATGTGGTAAAGATCATTGGGTGCTCATGTAATGTAACAAACACTAACGAAGGCGAATGAAAGGACCTGTTTCTGTAGATGTGGGGAATTCTGTACCATAATGTTTAAAAGGAAGCTCCAAACTCCTCTCTCATCACTAAGCCCAAATTTGTCCATCAAAGCGTTGAAACAAACCTCTGGAAAACACAAGCATAGGTCTGCCAGAAGCATGTCCCTTCACAGCGCCAAGGCTGAAGCCACAGCGCTGCGGTCTTCTCCTTTTAGAGATCAACTCAGCCATGACTTCCAGAATAAGCCAGAATGTTATTTCCCTTGGGTGAAACCCTTTGAAACCTATGGATAGACTGTTACTGAAAATCCCAGTGGGGCTGAAATTTTACTTCCAGTGCTTAAGTTTTGAGAACATCAAATGATTTAGTTCTGGTTGTGTAACTAACTGAACAGGAAGCAGGGAATGGATGATCTAAGAACAGGTTTGTCGTCTCCAGACACTAAATACTAACTTTCACTTAAACACAAAGCATGGAGGAAAACATATTAATTACTGTTCTGCAGTAAAAATGAGCAACTAGAATGACCCAGGAGGGGACGGGTAGTCCAGCCCGATCCAGTCCTTGGACCTGACATCGTTTTTCTAGTCCTGGTCCTTCTGCCTCATGTTTTCATCCTTCACGCTCCCTGTTTCTCCTGATAAAGCTAACAATGCCACACTTGTTTTGCTCCCTGACGCTGCCGAGGGCTCTATTTTTAAACTCAATTAACGCAGGGGCCAAAACAAAGCAAAACTTATCTCTCGCCCGCATTGTTTGTAAAGGGGCTGTTTAGTCTGAGGTCACAGGGCATGTCTCTCACCAGGCAGCTTCGCAGCCTCCTCTGACGTCAAGCAACGCTCGGGGCCCGCGTGACGCCTGCCAATGGAAACTGCCTTGCAGCTTTGCTTCACACACCATGGGTTTTTAGCATTGCAGGCCTCCTAAATATTCCCTGCAGCCTCACAGTCTCTGTGCAGGTGAGTGGCACAGCATGGGTGGATGCTGGCAAGATAGCACCATTTCTTGGGCTGTCTGTCACTGCTGTGACCATCTTGGACCTTTTGGGCAAGAGCCTGTTGTGAGTAAAGATGCCTTACTCAGAGTTCGGCAGCTCCTCTCCTGACCATAGATTATTTTGGCTAGAATCCGGCCATCTTGATGACCATGGATTTAATGTACCTGACCGAGCATGATGCAGATGGGTTATCTAAAGCAACTACTAACTCATGATGGTGCCTGAAAACAACAGCTAATGCTCCTGAGACCCCATTTCCTTGAGTACCAAATGGCTCATGAATATGCTCCAAAGCAACCAACTGTATAAAGAGAAGCAGAGATCTCAACACCAATACAGCTTAGGAGGGACTTCAGCTTTCTGTAATTCAGTACAGAGCTCCTTGCAGTTAATGTATTTGAGCCTTCCTCATCTACTGAGCAGTTTTGAACGTAATACAAGAAATGGTCTACCTATGGCAAACACCCTTCATAGCCCTTCAGAGTTCACCACGCAGGCAGGCAGCCTTGGTACGGCACCACCTGAGTGGGCAGCTGCAGTACGCCCTAAGGCGACCTCAGGAAAATAATAGTATTTTCTTTGGATCTTTTTCTGGGATTAATTCCTAAACTGCTTATTTATCTAATTTACAGGAACTGGTTACATTCCAATTTTGCACACAAAGAAATAATAAAACCATCTTAATTTCAAAAGACCTTGCTTATCAAATGCATTTTTCATAGACAAGATATTTGTTGAGCATTAATGTATCAAGGCAGCTTTCTGTGCATGTGCCAACAGCCACTTTTCCCTGAAGAACTGAATGTATTTGAAATATTTTGAACCCCTACTTTCTGCTTCACTTGCTAAATGATTTCACATTTCTTCCAAAAGCTGATCTTCTTTCATCAGATAACAAACCATATTATTGTAACCGCCTGGAACAGAGGAATGCTACTGACAGAATGAGTATTTAGGTAGAAGAGTAACTTTATTTTTTGCTTGTTTTACCACAGGAAAATGCTGAATTTGCACATTTCTAACTCGTGTATGTGTAGATGCACTTTTTGCTTAAGCTGTCCAAACCAGGTTAAGTTCTATGAGGATGCTTAACTAATCCTCAGGGTTTTTTTTTCCCTACTTGCTTTTAAAATGCCAACAGCCAACAATTCAGCTGAAGGACAGCTTTAGCAAACTTCCATGGCTTCAACCTTCCATACATTCAGTTAATCCGAATGTCCATCACCAGCAGATCCTAAAGGTGTGCATCTTTGCACACGGCAAGTTTTATTAAAGGCCGTCTGTATTATTAACCGCTTGCAGCTGCCCTGTTAAGAAACACCATTAGCAGCCTCAGAAACACTGAAGCTGGTGACTAAAACAGTTAAGCTGTCCACTTAGTCTGAGTATTATTTTATTTGAGCAAATGACGTGAATGAGAGTGTGTGCAAATGATCAGACACGCTGATTTGTGTGTGATTACTCAAGTCAAATGTTTAATTTGCATAACCAAATGCAAATTAGGTACAGAACTGCAGGCTAATGTGAAGCATGCCATTTGGCGCCTGACAGTTTTAAAAATCAGGCTCAAACCCTCCATGCTTAGTGGAACTAAATCAGAGCAGTGGAATTCAGCACAGCAGATATCTATCATTCGATTCTGCTTATAGTTATTTGCCAATAAGAGAAGATGACATGTAAACAAGCCGCAGAACTACAAGTCTGCTTCATTTTCTATGTCTCCAAGAGAAACCACTACTCTGAGCTTTTAGTGTATTCTTTCTCGCCTTATATTTTAGATAAAAATCTCTCACAAAGAAAAGCCTACAACTGTACAAGGATATGCAGGGCTGCCTTAGAATAGCTGTTTGGCAGGTTTTTTTGAAAATGGAAGCTTTCCACTGTACGTGGTCCTCAAATTATTTTTAGCTTTGTTTGTTTACAGTCTGGAATGACATATTCAATGTGATTTGATGTTTCCTAGTATTCTTGATCCACTCTTTTCCAAGGGAAGCAGTGGAAAGTCTACAATGTAGTAAACTGAATGCAAGACCTCATACGAGGAAAATATTTGTAGAGAACAATCTGACGCGCATCGGGAGTTGAACTGGATGATCTAACGGGCATTGCATTGCTGGAGACTAATGATTCATAGCAGCAAAATGGCAATTCTAAGGCTATTTAAGAGCACAGCCAGTATGGTTTTTTGGTTTATTTGAAATTCTGGCTGACTATAACATACAAGAAAGCACATAAACTCTGCTCGGAATGTCTTTTAATAATGTCTATAGGTTGGTTATAAACCCAAACATTTCATATGCCAGGCTTGGGAGCAGAAAAATAGCCAGGAGTTCAAAATGTGGCTGAAGAAACACCAAACTCCAGCCTTCATATAGATCCCAATTTGCTGCCTTACATTTGAAGATACAGTCCAGCTGAGGCTGTTGCTGAACATGGAACTCCTGCATGTTTAAACTGGGAACTACTAAAGAAAGGCTCCCAAAGCTCCTACAACCTAGGAGGCAAAAGACATAGAGTTAAAAAACACAACAGCCCCATCAGCCCCAAAAGACATGATTTTGCATGCCCCGTTAATGATTTATGACTGATGTTGGCAACTCTGAGGAACTGACTCATGAATGCTCTGCTTTCTCCATCAAGGCAAAAAGAAGCAGAGGGAAATGTCAGAGCTACCCTTTGGTTATCTTCCCCACGGCAGGTAGTGCCCTCTGCAACCCAGCCATGCGGTGTGTAGGGGACCAGGACTGGAGCAGCCCTGCAGAAGGCACCAATCCCACAGCACACGCTTGGTCTTAAAGAAGTCCCAGTTCACTGTCCATGTGGAAACTGAAGGTCTGTGTATGTGCTTTGTCCAGATGATGGCTCTGACTGTGCAGCCACTAGAGGAGCAAACCTGACAGAACCTTGGACGAAGGCATTCCCACCTTTTCTGCTGGACTATCTCAAGTCCCGTGTACAAATCTTCAGAGATAAAATCCAAATTGAAGACAAAAATAAGCTCTATTATTTACTCGATCATACTAAAAATATCTTTTATTACCACCCTGAATAATACAAAAACCTAGAAGAGAGACAAGTACTGATCATGTGCAATGGACTGATAGAAGAAAGGTTTTCTAGTGAGCTGCACGAGCCTTACACACACATATTCATCACACGTAGGCACTTCTGGAAAGACACTCTATATTAGCCTGAAAATCTCACTGCTTCTTTCTAGGTGAACGGAGGTAACATCAGGGACAAGGATTGCTCTTCAAAGGCAATAGGGTAACCAAGTCTGATGCTGAAGAATGAAGGTATTAACAGCTGTGAGAGAGATGCAGATAAGTCAGGGAGGAGCTGAAATCATTGGAATTGCACTTCATTATAATTCAGCTAAGAATTTGACTCTCTGTTGATACAAGTTCATGGGTAGATTCATAAAGATCAATATATATTTACGTATACATGACACTCAACCTGTAGACTGATTTGTCTGAACTCAGCTTCCAGCTGTTAAAGCCCATTCTAGTTCTGTCCGTGTGGCTGCAGTGCTTTCTACCCATCTGTGGTTCCTCAAGCAGCAACACACAAGACAGATACCAAAATTCAGTTCAACAGCAGTTCCTTCAATTCTCTTAGACCCAGTACAGATATGCTGGTTCTCCTCCAGTAGAATACATCCACATGAGCTCAGACTCCTAGTTCAGCTCCCGCAGCTCGACACGTTGGCATGTGACAGCTCAGTCACGGCAAATCTGCATGTGTGTGTGTGTTCGCACATGTGATCATAGACCCCAACAAATGGGATGTAATTCAAGTAATCGTAACCTAAATTACGCCTCAATGATGGCAGGTTATGCTAAGACACATTTCCCTGTATCTCTGAGGAACTGAGAGTGTGCGCATGGACTGTTAACACTGGTAATCAGACGAGTGTGATTACTGAAGTTGTGGTAACCTAATCGAGACTACGAGCTCTAAGTTCCTACAGGCTGTGAAAGAGGTGTTGGTTGATACAGGTCAGGTTTCCCCGCTTTTCCTTGACGACTACTTTATTCCTTTTTCAGTGACACTACACAGGTCTTCAGCTGCCAAATTTCAAGTGCCGATTGTAACCTTGCTTACAGAAAAAAACAAAATTCTTTTGGCCGAGAACTGCTAACTGAAAGAGCTCAATGATTTCAGTGTACTTTTTTAGGATTTATAATCACCAGGGAAAAACACAAGCAGCATTTGCAATGCAATGTAAGCATACAAAAAAACAAGTAGAAAGACAATGTTCCTCAGCCAAGACTCCTTGCAGACCAGATCTGCTGCTGTGCCGGTGGCTGCAGTGGCTTGCAGGCAAGGCACTTGCAGAAGAGCATGTAGGATTTCTAAGCTGTTAGGGTGGGAACTGACAGAGAGCCTAGTAAGAGCAGCGTACCCATCTTGGCATTTTCAAGTCTTAGGTTGTGGCTCTGCAGGGAAACTATTCTGATTTAATTGACAGCCACCGCTGAAAATGGCCCTGCTCCTCTCCTCCCACTCTTCCTTGTGCACTGGCATTTTTCTGGCCTCAGCTGAGCTCGGTGGGAGATGTGAGCCAGCTGACATCTTCCAGTAGGGTCAGTTTTCTGCTGATTTAGCTTTCTGAACAGGTTTGCTGGTGGGGGCAGAAAATCGTCAGTGCCAGCAGAAGGGGAGCAGCGGGGGGCACAGGCAAGGGAAGGGAAAGAAGCAGAGTCCTTCTTGGCAGTAGCAGCTAAGCATTAAGCCCATTCAGTGGCATCAAAGTATGACACCATTATTAGTCTTCCTGTCCCAGAAAGGAAAAACAATCAATTCAACTTTAATTCTTAGGCCTTCAGATCTCATTTTTCTATCAAACAGCTTGTTTGATGATAAGCTACTTCGCTTTGCTTATGCTGGCTGATGATGATGAAATTGGACAGCGTTTTGAACATTTCTTTTCCCGAAATACCCACGAACGCAAACTGTCCCTGGTCACATTTGTACAAGTCCTCTGAGAACACAGTGTTGTAGGGGAGAGACCAGCAGCCAGTCCCACGTCTGGATGCATTTGGGTGCCTTGCCCCTGGGCAGGTGGGCCCAGGGCTTTGCTGACTCTCTGAGATGGCTGAGCACAGTCCAGATCACCACAGCAAAGGATGAGGAAGGGAAGGAGGACATGGGGAAGGGGAGAGATGAGGCCACTGTGATGGGAACTCAGACATAGTGACTGCCGGCAAAGCACTCTGGCTGATGTGTCCTATGGCTTCAGTGCAGACTGCATTTCCTCTAATGCAAAGGAACTGCACTGTGGACCGGTCATCTCATGGCAACAGTGACCAGAGAAGGCTGTTTGTATGGAATCTGATCCCCTCAGCCCAAACACTGCTTTACACAGGTCCAAACAGCACGGAGAGGGGGCCAAAACTAACCAAAACCAACCAGGCAGTAACCATCATTCATCCCTTCCTCAGGCTGAACCAATACAAATGCTTTCTAATTGAATTTCCAGATATCTAATACAAAATAAATACCAAAAAAAACCAAAACAAAAAAAAACCCCAAACGAAAAATGAACCCAGCTTCAGAAACATAAAGGCTGCAAATGATGCAAGGCATGTGGAGTTCAGGTTTACCCCGCTCTCTTCCTCATGCTGCCATGCTGTCCTGGTCTCACCCCCACATGCACGCAGGCACTTTGGGTATGCCAAGACTAATCCATTAGCGCTGCACGATGTATGTGTAGCGGTTTCAACACGGTGAACTAAGAGAACATAAATCACACCTGACACAGCAGCTAATTAGGCCAGAGTGAGCCAAACAGCCTCAGTGATGAACCACAAGAACAACCTAGTCTTAATTCAAACTCCAGGCTTGTGAGTTATCTTCAGCTTCTGAAAGTCTCCTCAGCTCAACAAATTTTACATGGAGCAAATGGCAAATCAGCATCCACATGTCTAACAAATATAAAAACGGAGAATTGAAAGGTCCCAAATCTCCAGTCTGCACTTTTATTCTCCCTCCATTCTCCCTCTCTCAGACTTTAATACTGCTTTTGGTTATCATCTGGTAATTTACTGACCTCTCACTTCTTCCCAACAGCTGCAGCTTATGGACTTGGTCTAACATTGTTCCAATTAAAGTTTAATGAGATTTTTACTTTAAATAAGCTAATGAAATAAGGGTACCAATTAATCCCTTTGGGCCAAAGTCAGTTCCTCTTTATTTTTGTTCTCTAAAAGAGGCTGTAAAAGTCCCTCCTTTAGAGGGTGGTCCTGTGGGACTTCATGGTGATTAACCCATGAGGTTCGACTGAAACCGTGTGGTGGGAAGTTAGAAATTTTCAGTCAAAAAGGATTTTCCATTGCAGTAATGCTGATTTGTCAAAATTGATATACTTTGTGGAAAGTATTTCCAAATAAAAAGCATTACAGAATTTCAGTGCTACAAGAAACCAAAAAAGTCTTCTGAAGTAAAATGAAGCCAGAAGTTAAAACATCAAAATTCAAACATGGAACTTTTGAGTTTCAGCTGGTTTAGCAGAAGCTTTCAACTGTCGAATAGCTTGACCTCCTCAAGTACTTCTCGACAGGTCCTCAACAGCATCCACTTTATGCAGCCACGCAGGATTCCTAAAGGATTCTGGAAGGGGACCTTAATGTAAAATCTGCCTACATCTATGTGCAAAGCGAGACACAGCATGCCACTCACTAATTTCAACATTCCTCAGTGAGATGTTGCAATATTAGCTATGCTTGCTCTTGAGGGCTCTGACATGGGCTGTGCCTCTGCTGCAGCTCGTGGGTCATGCACAGGGATATGTGGTGTGGTTACATGCTCGCTGGACAGCTGGGAATGGCTGGGCTGCTGCAGCAGCACAGACCTCTGGGCAGACTGTTTTATTCTACTGAGCTAAATCAGTCTGGGATCTCCCTGCCACTGCTGTTGAACGGCTTTTACCCTCTGAATTAGCTCATTTAATGTTCATGTATCTCAACACTGCGCTGCAATCTGCAGTGTAGACAGAGCATTATTTCTAATCTAAATTTATCCAGCTTCAGTTTTCAGCCACTGGATCCTGTTATGTCTCTGTCTATCCATTCTAAAAACCTTCTATTATTAGAAATAAGCTACAGAGTTGAAGAGACCACATCCATCATCACTTTATGATCCTCCCACTGTTTTCCTCACTTCTAAACCCGTCTCCCTTCTCTGTATTTGGGTCTCCTTTCCTCAGCCTCTGTTTTGCAGTGGGGAAGCAAGCGCGGGCCTGCCAGTGTGGCACTGGCTGGGGCTGGGGCTCTCCCTGGAAGAGGGCAATCAGAGGGCAGAAAGTCCTGGCAAGTGCATCTGTTGAGCTGCAGGATACAGCATCACTGCAGGCACGCGTGCATTAGGTCAATGTTGCACATGGTCGGTGGTGCCTGGAAGATTATTCTGGCTTTGGCTTGATTTCTCACCTGCCAGGCATTTAGCTTCTGTCATGCCTTGCTTTGTTCTAACCATTATATGCTAATAAAACTACCTTCTCTTCTCCTCCCAAACTCTCCTCTAAACCTTTAAAGTAAAGCACACTACATAAAACAGGCTCCATCATCTGCCTGGCTGTCAAATCACAACTGTCTCTGGAGAGAGCTCGATGTGGATCTCATCGTGCGAGATCAGGCTTATCCACGGCACGAGGAGAATCCTTTGTCTCAAAGAGCAGTTTGCAAAGTTCAGTGCAAGTTCCCCGCACAGTCCTGACATTTGTGCTCTGCCCACACAACCAAAACGAGCAATGAACTGTGGGAAACATTCCTCTGCCGCTCTCGCCGAGCTGCCAGAGCGGGATGCAGAGCTAGGATTTATAGAGTTAAGAATTACACAAGGTTATATGACTATATAAAATGCAATTAAGATGCAAAGAATATTTTATAGCCTGACTGCATCAGTGTCATAGAATTTCATAGCTGACTGTGTGTTTTTCCATTTCCTAGAGCACTCTTTAAAAGCTGAAGGAAATGTATTAAAAGCCAACGAGATTAAATTATACATAGTTCCTATTACTTTGCTCTTATAAAAGGACCTCACATGGACACCTCAACCTGAAACACAGGAGTGATGAGGTTATTTTTGCCATAAGCCAAACATATGTCCTTTAGGTTATGTAAGAAATATTTGTGGTCCCTGCTGGTGTTGTCATATTGTACATCATATATTAGAGTCCCGAATACACAGAAATACCCTGTTATTAAAGCTAAACAAAAGGGATTTAATGGGTTGGACTAATGAATTTCAGGAACTGATTATCCATGGCAGTATGATACTGGCTGATGCGTTAAAAACAGTGAAATAATGTAGGACCTTGCCTAAATAAGATTTATACACAGTGCCAGCTAGCTGGTAAAAAATAGCAATAACCTTTTAAAACATTAATTTAGGCTTTTATTAGAACACAAAGAACCTCCAGTTTTTGAAAGCAGGCATTGTCTCCCCTTTTAATTTCAACAGCACCATGGCTTGAATACAACACAGCAGGGTGTGTGTTTTCTAAAGTTGGGTTATTATCAGAGGGCTCAATGCAGTTTGCCAATAAGCCTTTATTTGGCAAAGCTTAAAACTGCTGACAAATGAGATTCTTCCTACAGCAGTAAAACAAGGCACAGTTAAATATGCCTAATTACAAAAGCACACTGAGAACCACCGTGAAGTATGTACATTGCTGAAAAATCAAATGATCTCTGCCTCACAACCAAGGGGCTGGCACCCCGATGCCATTTAACCACATGGATTAAAAATATATAAACCCAAAAGATCTGGGGACAAGCTCCTGCCTGGTTTACACCTGATGCAATCCCATCTCAGCCAACAGACCCCGTCCTGCCCTCACTCGGACTGCAGTGACCCTCTCCCGTCAGCCACGCTGCTTGTGCTCCCACAGCCGCCCTGGCTTAGGAGCCGTCTAACCACCGTGAAACGAGTGCCCTGTAAGATCAGAGGCAGGTTTGGGCATGCAGAGGGAGATATCTGAAAATAAATTTCTCATCTGGAACCACAATTTCAACAAAATTATCATCTGCCTACAAAAGTATGGCAGTGCTTATGCTTCTGGACCTCTGCTACTTTCTCTCCGTAGGTGTGAACAGAGATGAGAGTGTAACTCAAACCTTGAAACTAAATGAAAAAAAAATCTTCTATTCATTTTTAGGTAGTTCTTTGTATCTTTCTCCAGGGTAAGACTGGGCCATTAATGGACTTGTTGCTCTTCACTAATAGTGTGGGATAATGTGCACTGTGAGTTCAGATGAGAATCTCACTCTGAGACAATTGCACATAGCACTGATGAACTCTATTCTGACTCCAAAGGAATTACTAGTGTTCTGTGGGAGACTAATTTGCCTGCTTGGGCTAAAGGTTGTTTCTAAAGTACCTTTTGTGTAATGTACCTTTCATCCACCAACATTTCATTAGCTACTGGTGAGCAACATTCTCTGATGAGAGAATACAAGCCATGAAGAACCACAGTGAACATGACTGAGAAACAGAAAATTATTAATTTCATTTTGACTGAGGAACACCATCCGTGCAGCTGACATAGTATGAAATTTCCAAGCAGAAAACTCTTTTGACCTCAATTTCGGGACATTTAATACTCTTCCCAGGCAATACAGCTCTATGCGACATTGCCATTTCATGTCTGTGCTGTATTTTTTGCTTATTTGGAAGATTTCATATTTACTAGAAATATATATAAAACCATATTAGGAACCACAAAGAGAGGTAGCCCATTACAGCAAAGGCAGGTAGAAATGCCAGAGCCTCAAATAAAATGTCCTTTAATATAATGGAGTGTCTTATTTGTTACCATGTCCCGTAGCTTCCTTCAGCTATGCTGAGTGTCCTTGAATGGAGACTTACAGCAGCTGCCACAGTGTCTCAGTCACTTAGTCTAAGTCTGTATTTAAGACAGAACTTAAGGTTTTCAGATTTATTCTCATTACTTTCAGCATCAAACTGTCTTAGCTACCAGCATAAGTTTTCTGACCATTACATCCCTACACTCAGATTTTACTTTGAAAATTAAACTTGATACTTTCCCAGTTCTGTTGTAGCTGAGGTCTGATATATTTGTGCCTAAGTGACATCAGCAATCTTGTCAGAAATGCCTGAAATGCCTAAGGAATCCCAACTTCCCTTTTCAAAAGCATTTAAATCATAAGGGAGCACCAATTTAATAGAGAATCAATTCACTTAGGCTCCTGAGTGCACAAAGTCACTTTTGAAAATAAGCTCCAGCCTCTAAGGTCACGTAAGTGCTTTTGAAAACTTTACACGCCAGCTCAAATTCACCTTAATTGTATTGATAATAGAGTTCAGGCTGAAACAGGATTCCTGGGAATGATGTGTAACCAAAAAAAGATCCTGGTTTCATTGTGAGATCCCAGGTTAGGCTTGCAGAGCTGGCAGGGCAAAGAGAGGAGCTTTTCATTGATCATGTGTGATCTGCAGATAACTGAGACACAACAACAGGGCTCTAGATGTTTATCTTTCTGAAAGGGGCAGTTGTTAAGAGGCTGGTGGGAAACCTTAGGTGAACAAAATATATCAGTCTGGAAATTAACAGCTGCCCACTGTGGGATCAGTATTAGACATATGGAAGGTGCACTGTTAGGGTTACTCAAAGCTCTGCTCATACCTAAAACTCAACTCCTGTTTATGATGTGCTCGTAAACAGCTGTGATGTGAGCACTCGGAGCTGCAGTCCCCAGCGCCACAGGAGAGGGGAAACTGCAGGAAATTCAAAAGGCAGCAGCAAGAGAGATGAGGCAGATGGAAGGAGCAAGGTATGAGAAAGGATTAAGCGTTACAGCGTACAGCCTGCCTGAGCACTGAATTGAAGTGCCCAGCTAAGAGAAATGCCTTGGGAGTAGAGTTATTACTTACAGGGGTGTTGTAAACCAGGGAACATCAGGGATGGATTTAAAAACTTTGACACATGCAAGGCATACATCACCTGGCAAGTTGGCATGTCAGCAGAACCACGGTAACTCTTTACCTGGGCACTTTTAGCCCCAAAGCTTATTTGCCCTAAACGGCCCTGAAACAGGTAGAGCCAAGCTGTGTTTGTTGCGTGCTAGGAGGGCTCACTCAGATACCATGAGAGCGGAGCTCAGCTGGGGAGCTTGTTTGTGAGGCCAAGAGCTAATGATAAAAGAAAAAAAAAAGTTCTTATTATCAGCAAAAAAATTCTTGACTCTGAGATCTACTGGCTTATATTGTTGTGTCTCTGGAAAGAAGCGGAAGGCTTATTGCTTGGGTTGTTTCAAAGTAGTCTAACAAAATACAAGAGACTGTTACTACAAGGAGTAAGTCTGAAACAGCAAGGAGATTACTTAGATGTCCCAAAGGGCTGGACAACATTCTTCATCTCTCGTTTCTGTAACTTTCAGATGGTTTTCTGTAAAGTACTGAGTGAGACAGTCTAGAGAGAACAAAAGCCTCTCAACCTCCCTTTTGTTTCAGGATTCAGTTTACTGGACTGTTTTTCAACCTCTCTGATGTTAGAATAAATGTTTTCCCACTTGCTGTCTGAAATTGGGACTGACAAAATACTCCAAGAAAAGACGTTCTCACAGCACTTCCAGCTGGGACAAGACACAGAGGTTGCCAAAAGTCTTGTGAGAAAGTTTATTATCAAGAGATTTCCAACCCCATCTTTCTAAGCTTTGCTCAGTGCTATAATATTGCCAAAACTGACTCCAAGCTCTGCCTCTCCTGAAAGCTGTCCATCATTTCCCACTACAATTTTAGGCACAACTGCAACATCTGCAAGAACTAAGGCTGCTGGGCAGAGTCAGTGTGGGTACTGGAAGGGGGCGGTGGGGTTCAGGGAGGGGAGCAGGCAGGTCAGGAGACCCCTCAGCCCGGCTCCGCCTTCCCAGTGTGGAAGCCCATGGTCTAGCCATGCAACTACACAAGACTTAGTCCAAAGCAAAACACCCCGTAACACATATATGTGCAGACCAAGGGTCCTCGGCTCCCACAGAGCCCTTCTGTCCCACCACATTGCTTGCTAGCCCTTACCAATAGCCTGATCACTTGCTTTTCTACTCATCGAGCACCTCAGTGACGCTATGCCTCTCTCTTAGATCACGGACTTTCAGGAGGGCAGTGCTTCCTCACCAGATGATGCATCTTAAACATCACTATCACAGCAAGTGCCTTGAGTTTCTGAAACAAAAGACATTCTGCAAAATATCACAGAAAGACTGCAGTTAGTACTGAAGTGCATCAGGAGTGTGGGGGTGTCTCGTCTCTGTGATATCCCATACAAACACACACACACACATACACATATATAATTCCAAAAGGAAACTATTATCTCCCAAATGTTCTCATGTTCAGCAGAATAACAAAGCCCTTTTTTTTCAACATGAAGTGGAAAGGATCTTGGTCTTCACAGGCTTCTTCTCACACCCCTTTCAGAGAGGTAGCATGGGGAATAAAAAGAGAGCAGAGGAAAAAAGAAAGGAAAAAACAGAGGATGAAGAAATTTCATTTATCAGCTTCAGCTTTTTAACATTTTATCTTTTAATCTAAATCAGAAAATGTAAACATCAAACTTTCTGATAAGATTTTCACATCTGCAAAATACCTTTTTCCTAAGGATTAGCATATACGTTGAAAAAACCCAGCTACGTACAACACAGCCAAAGCCTTGGCCTTGGGGCTGCACAGGTTTTAGTTTACAAGCATGAGAAGTTTAAATACAAGACTGTAAATGTTCTTTGATACTGGACTGATTGGAAAAATCCCAAAAGCCTTGAAGTAGAGAGGAAAGATGTATATTTAGAATTAGTAAGGAAAACAGCAATTAAATAAAGTAAACAGTAATTAAAATATTGCAATATAAGGACTAGGATGTTGAAAACTTGCACCAGCTAAAGATCACATGAAAAGAGTGCTTTTTTTGGCTCCAACCACAATGCCCAAGATATCATTAGACGGGACAATGTGGAAGTAAACTGTTTTATACCCATGTTACTACATGACAGTGCAGTGATTTAGCTGTAACTGATTTCAGTGGAAATGTACTGGCTTAAAGCTAGGGGAATGGTAAACCAGGACCTTTTCAGTTTTATTGCCTGGTAAGAAGGCATCTGCCTTTGAAAAAGTGTGAAGAGCCTCATCCTTGGCTCTATGGGTTTATTGTGACTTACACCACCTGCAAATCCTGCCCAATATACTTTATATTGCTTGAGTTAAATTAGAAGCTGAAAAGGTCATCACCCATGAGACTGGGACAAACAGAAAAGTTATCTATAGAAAAATCTGAGAAAACCCCAAACCCCCCAATTCTGTTTGAACTTTAAAGTTTAGCAACAAGAAAAAAAAATAGGCAGTCTCCGCTCCAGGCCATGCAGGCTTTGATTGCCAGCTATGGGAATGTGCAGGTGTTAAATCACCCGCAGCAGGGCTGCCCCACAGCTCCCTTTGGGCAACCCCCTGTTCTTTGATGCTTCTCCCGATCTCAGTGGGAGTTCCCTCCTCCTCAGGTCCAGGTAAACCACAGGAACTGGAAATGTCCTTCCTGAAGATTAAATCCACCTTGCAGATCCCATCTTTTAGGCCCACCTCTCCACATGAGTGAACTAGAGAGCAGAGAACAAGGGTTTCCCCACTTTTTCCAGAAGTGGAACACGGCATCTGTCCAAACGCTTGGAGAGCGATGTGCCATGGACAGGCAGTGGGAAGGAGATGTCGAGATTACCTGTGTAGTACGGACCAAGACAGACGGTGACATAAATAGGCATGATCTCACTCTGGACTTTGTTGTAAGTCATACACACCTTTTATCATTGCTCTTCCCTGAGATGATACCGGCTTTTCAAAGGCTTGGACATAAACTTTGATTTGATGGATTCTCCTAATGTGTACATATACGTTGCCATGTTCACCAAAGAGCAGCTTTCTTAAGAAAGTATCTCGTAATGTTGTACGGCAACTTTACTGTAGTCTTTGAAAGAGCCCAGATCCACCTCTCTCGTAGGCTTGTACAGATCACAGTGGAGATAAGACTCACCCTTCTGTAGTATCTGTTTACAGCACGCTGGAAGTCACATTAAGACTACCTTTGCAATACATCTATTTGAAGAAATTTAGAGGAGCGGGTGTGTTTGCTACTGCAATAAGTCGTCAGAGATGCCATACAGGCACAGAACATCCAAATGGGAGTCAGGAATGACAAATGAAAAAAAATTAACAACAAAGGACATGTTTCAAGCTTTTACAGCTTGATCAGCAAGTCAACACCACAGGTTCAGCCCTTATGATCACAGCGCTCAATGGACATGGATCAGAAACGCAGAAAGGTCACTGAGCAGTGAGCAGTATGGATGACACAGGTGTCCCTGGTAAAGGTAAGGTGTATCTATGCCAGATACAGAACGCGGTGTGGGATTGAACAAGTCTTTGGGATGGGCTCCCTGAAATCTCTGAAGACCAAAACTTTGTCCCATTGCTCTTTCACCATAATACATAATAGGGGTGCAGCACCAGCTGCAAAAACCCTATCTATAATCATGTAAAAAATACGCAACAACCAGTTGCTCAAGGAGGAGGACAGTCACCTATGCTATGGGCTACTATTGTTGCTTCAGGTGCTCAGAATATCAAAGAATATCAAAGTATAGCATAAAAACCTGAGACGGAGAGAAGGAGAAAGAGGAGAGGGAAGAAAACCCAAAACCTAGCTATTTTTACATACTTTGAAGATTTTAATATTATGCCCATTTTTGTGCTGATAATTCAAAGACAAATGCAGGTTTATCATTCCAGCCCACAAGAGGTAAAAGACAGGAATACCAGCATCAGTTTTCATCTGTGGTCTTCAAACAAGTTTGATGTCTGTCACTTAGAACAAGAATACCACGTGATGACCTGAATGCTCTCTCCAACCAGTTTTTATTTATGATTTAATTCTTGTTCCTCTAAATTGTAAAGAAGAACTGAATCAGTCTTGATTCAGCAGCTTAATTCTGCCCTGGAATTACGTGAATAAACATCAGTACGTGTTAAGGCACTCAACACAAAGCACCTTTTGGCAAGCTCACTCTTAACTGTCTACCCTGGAGGTCATTCGGTTTGTTTCTTTTCACCTTTTCCTGTAATACCTCCAACAATCACTGTCACGGAGAGTATGTTTCAGTAAATGAATGTTCCCCTGAATCAGTAGGTTAATTTCTGAGCAGTAGGAAACGTTCCGATTGAGTGTTTGATCATCACCACAGCACAAGCAAACGACAGCAGCAAAAAAAAGCCAGATAAACTATGCAGACAAAGACTCTGGAGCATTTTAGAAGAGAGCTGAAAACCAAGCGGGCCAGATCTTCCTCTCTCATTTAAGTTCACACAGCAAACCACATCCTGTCATTGAGAAGTGGGTGAAAGCGAAAGTTCACCGAGCAGAAGAGCTGCGTGCAGTCAGGAACATCTCCGAGCGGGGACGTTACGCAGCTCCTGCATGAGCTGGAGGAGGGATAAATAAAATGCTCTTAGGCAGAGACAGGTTACAAGTTGCTACCTCAAGAGCAAAGCTGCCCTTGGGTAGGATAGCTTGAATGTGGGAGAAGACAAGAAATGCCTTTTTTGACACTTTGACCAACAGAAATGCTTTTTCGGATGCCCATCCCCACCAGGGAATAGTGTGGAAATAGCAATGCAGTAGTGTGGAAATAGCGGTGCAAACCACAGGCAGAGGGACAGACCTGCAAATGGTATAAACCGACAGCACGGTGAGGACCCAGCTGACTGATGCTTTGCAGCTACCTGGGCCTTTTACTTAATTTTACTGAGAAATTTATAACTAATTTTCACATAGTTTAGTGAGGAAATTTTTCTGCCTTCCTCTTCCTCCTCCAGCAAATCAGACTTGGACTACACATAAAGGGTTTGTATACACAGGAAATGAAGCCAAATTGCAGATGTGAATTTAAAGTAGATTAGTTAAAGCACATTAAATACTTAGATGGAAGGTTTCATTCAGAAAAAAAAAAGTAACTGTAATTTGCTTTAGGAATGAATCAAGGAAACTAAAGGCTCCTTTATGTCTGAATAAAAGCATCCACCCAGGGGTTTAATAGGTTTTACCTCAAACACTTTAAATTCACATTTTAGTTATTTCACTCTAACTTCCATGCAGATAAGCCCAGGCAGTACCACTTTAACTAAGGTTTTGTTTCAGGTGCCAGCTTAACCTCTGCAGCCACTCTTAAACTGAAATGAGGGTATCTATACAGCGCCTTGCTCTAGCTTTCCTAAATTGGTTTACAAAATAAACCTAATTCAGCTTCTGTGTGGAGATAAGGCCTAAGCAACTGAAAGAATGGGATTTAAAGATAAATGAGGAGGGATGCCATAAAAGCGCCATTGATTTCTGGCTGTGCTTCTATTCTAAATCCCATTCTCTCCAAGTCTGCTGCCTCTGTTGAAGACTGTTGGATCTTTCTTTTTTTCTTTAAAACTTCAGCTGAGTTTCAACTTGCTTCACCGGACTGACAATGAAGACTTAATCCCTCTTGGAATTTGCAAGATGTAAAAGGGTGCGAGTTAGTCCAGCTTGACAGGACTCTCACTGGGAAACTGCAGGCACTGTTTGCTGGTGCCGGTTGTTCCCATCCATCGGAGCCATCTCCACCTTCAGCCAGGACTCTGCAGAACTGAGGCTGTTAAAAAAAGGGGTGGTAGTGTGTGGGCCAACAGAATCCCCCCTCTTTGCATATGAATCCAACCTCATTTCAGCTTGTAGTTAGGTGCAGGCTTCTATATGGTCACAATTTTACTCCATGGTTTGCACACTCTGTGTTGTTCAGGAAAATACTCCAGATTGACACCACAGGCTTTTGGTTTGTTTTTAATCAGCAGAATAAAAACACTAGGAAAAACCAATCTGATCCCACTCAGATGCTTTGATTGGGCTTGATGGAGATGGACTCCTTGCTGTGAGTGACACCACAGCTGGTAAAGCATTTAGGAGATGCTAACGGCTAACAACAGTGACAAACATCTTTTAGAAGGACGTAATTTGCAATCAACTAAGGCAAATATTTATACATGCCATTATCACTTCCTGGTGGGATTCTTGTAATTCGTTATTTGCAGGTTCCCATGCTACCGTACTTCCTTCAGAGAATTTCTGCAGAACTGTGGCTACAAAATGCTCATCTCAGCCAAGATTCATTACTCACATTACAGGGAAAGCTCCACTGACTTCCTCTGCAGCACAGAACTGACTTAAAAGACTTTCTGCTTATACATAGAATAAAATGGTGATTAATCCATCATACCTGTAGTGCAAAACTGGTTTAGGTCTGAATTCCAAATGCATGCCAGAAACTGCTGTCATTTTACAGAGCACCTGAGGATTTACTCAAAAGCTAAACATTTTAAGCACCGAAACTGATGCTGACAACACAGAAATGACTTCACTAGTTATGGCTGTAAAAAGTGGCCATGGTCTTTTCATGGGACTTGATTAACTGAGAAGTAATTACATTCTGAAAATTGGTGAGTAATTTAACATTTGTGCCGCTCAGACTGGCCTCCTCTCTCCTGTGCTTTAGCGCAGGTAAGTGCTAACCCCACGAGTTTCCATGGATGTCAGGGGTTGCTGCTCAGCACTCTGCGAGGTCACACTGCTCCCCAAGGTGCAGTCCTGTGTGATTTCAGAGCCATGAGGCTTTGAGTCACAGCCACTCAGCACATGGTAGCAGCAGTTTCAAGATGTTGCCACCAGCCTTTGTTTTTCCTCAGCCACAAACTACTGTCTCCACCACAAAGCTGGCAGACAGGACCACAGGAGGGGTGTTCAGCCTGAGGGACTCAAGAAAGCTGGTCTTACCCAGCCACTGAACGGTGCACTGCAGAGGCTGAGCCAGAGGCTCCATCCTGCCAGTGCTGAGCTGGGGCCAGTAATCCCAGGACAAGAGTCAGCACAGAGCTGCAAGGAGGAGATGCTTTATATTTTGCAGTGAACCTTATCTGGGTTTTGTCTGTCAGCAGCTTGATTTTTGCAAACCTCAGCCTACAGGAATAGCTGATGTTAGGCAAGACAGCCCTGATCTTTCAGCCTTCTCAGCACAGGCCAACCAAGCCCTACTGTACCACCTCACCACCTCCCAGAAGAGGCTTTGACAAGGTACGCTGCAAGCTAAACATGGAGGGGTTAATTTCCAGGCCATCTCCAGAGACAAATACGAAGCCATCATCAGCTCAATGTTAAAGAGATGACTCTGAACACCTCAAAAAGAAGACACTATTTCTTCTGCAACAGTGACAGGGGGATAATACCATAAAGAGATCACCTTTAAACTGTAAAACATACATGACAAACACAACAATTTTTGGAACATCCTCATTGCCATTAACTAAAGTGGGATGAAAACAACATTGCTCATTATAACAAATTTTGACTGACAGTCCCAAACCCCATCACTTCTGAAGAACACATAATTTTGAGGCTGAGTAATCATTAGAGCACAACAATGTGACAAACAAAACTCTTCAGTGCAGTTGCTTCTGCCAGCTCTGCACCCAGAGCAGCTTTGCGTGGAGTGTGGGTCTTAGGGTGAAACTGAGTCCTTCTGACAACTTTATTCCTCCGCAAGACGCAGCTCTCCACACAAGCACATCTGAGCAGGAGACAGCACGCGCTCCAGGTCCAGTCCATAGGGTGTTACAAACCCTCACAGCAATTATTGAATATCACAGACCTCACCACCGTCTGCTCCATGGGCAGGATGCCATTCTTCAACCTAATTTTGGAAGGATGTTTAATGTACGTATTGGCACGTGCATTTCACAAACATGTAATTAAAATCCCTTCTAAGCTCTCAACCACTGACACTTCTCTTCTCCTGGAAGAGGCTGGCAGAACAAGCAGCGTGTGACCAAGGGACAGTCTCCTTTGCACAACACACTACTCAAATGTGATCAGACATGACAGCAGCGAGCACGCAACTGGTAAGAAGTGAGCAGAGGCAGAGATGAAGCCTAACTAATTTGTGAGTGGTGGTGGTATTTTGAAGTTTTTCAAAGCCTACTCAGGTCCATGTCTTTCTTCAAAAGAAAAAAAGAAGACAGACCAGGACACCGAAGGGCTCATGTTACTTGGAAAGAAAGATGGTTCTGTAATCAAGCTGACTCTAGCAGCACAGAGAGCTGCGTAACTGCCTCCTCTCTTCTACTTAGACAGAAAAGGTCAGATTTCTAGCTACTAATCAGTAGCTAGAAAGCAGCCTCAGGATTTGGTCTTGGCATCATTTCTGGAAAAGGTTAAGAAGTCTAAGTTTATTATTGTGACATTCTCAAATAATTAACTTATGAACGAAACATGATTTTTTATCAAGCGTAAACTTAAAAGGCATCTTCTCGTACACTCAGCAATCCAGGACTCATAGCAAAGGCTGGAAAATAGCTTCCACTGCCTTGGTGTGTCAGTCTGAGACCATGAGAAAATGAGGAAAGAGAAAGAAGCAAGGTCTCTCCTGATGATACCTGAAAAATTAACAAAGTAGTGGAAGCCATAAAAGATAAAGCTCCAGAAGGTGGAGACAGTTTGCAGAAGACCTCTTTCCTGAAGAAGGCAATGGGGCAGGCACTAGGGGGAAATGATTCCTCTTCAAAGGCTGAAATCAGTGAACAAGACTTCAAATCTCTTACCCCAAGGGACTGCAACTTTGGTTCATATTTAGATGAGCTAGGTAGCCCACAATGGAGAATGGACACCAGACGTGGCAGCACATCTTATCTCAGACAGCAGGAAAGAAACCAGTGGCTTTAAGAGGGATTTGGTATATGAGTGACAGGCTGCATTGCTTGTATGTTTTTTTGCAACCCTAAAAGCTTCCTCCGCATTTCTAGGAGCAATTTGGAAGTGGGGCTCTGACCATACTGATGTCTAGTATTTCACCCAAGCCAGTATTTCCAACTTGTTTCAATAGCACAGCTTGAGATCCAGGGCTATTCTAACAGCTTCTACACGCAGTCCTGATGATATCTAAGGCAGAATTCAGCCACTGGGCTGGGGGTAAATAAGATTTGAAAGTGCCTTCGTAAGCCTGTTTCACCCACGACTATCTGGCACAACGATGACAAGGAGGTCCTTAATCATTACTTCTGGTTGCTGTCATTGCTGTAGTCAGTGACTCAAATTTTCTCCTAGGTGGAACCTGACAGCAAAGCAAGTTGGAGAATGATTTTTGTGTGGAAAACAGTAGGGGGGCATAGAGTAAGGTTGTGTATCACATAACATTAAATCATCTCCTGGTGGCAGACAGTGACTCTGTCTCATGTAATAACAGTCCATTTGGTCTTAAATCTCGATGAAGCAGTCAGCTGTGCTGACAGAAAAATAAAAAACCAAGAGGGCAGGTGGGGCAAAGCAAAAGATCCTCTCACTGCCTGAAAATGAAGCCCATGTTTCATGAAGGCAACATGAACAGTTAACACACAAGCATCGCTTCCTTCTCCCTGTCGCTCTTGACCTGGTAGCTAAAAAACACAGCGCACATGTGGCAAATTTGATCTCTAGATAACTGCACTCAGTAGAATTGTAACAGTGCATTAGCATGAAAAATAACATACTGCACAGCTGCGTGAAAGTGGATCTGGTGCTTGTCACATATATTTTAATAGAAGATGCCTAGAAGGTGATCTCAGAACAAACATGTCACAAGGCAAAAGAGAGAAAGGAGAAAAACCACCCCCAAATCTCTATGTGTTCTTAAAGGGGATTTGACATACAAAGTGTAGGTTTACAAGAGTTGAAATAAAATTGTTTCAAGCTAGAAATCTCTGTAATCCTTTTTATACGGTGAACCTCAGGCACGGAGGGCTTTGGCAGATGGGCTCTGGTGAATCTCGCTGGGTTGGTGCAAGAAAAGAGCCTTACTGGCACCCCATCTCTTCCCTCTACCAGTAGATGGATGAGAACGTGGGGCAGTGCCTCAGCCACCCAGCCCTTAGTCGGTGTTGTGGGCTGAGCTCCCCCTCTCCGGGGCACTGGGGGCAGGAGGTGGGAGAATCACTCCCTTTTGCAGACTTGGCTCCTGGGCAAGACAACCTCCCCCAGGAGATGGGGGGATAGCTGAGGTGGTAGCGACTTATCATTCCAGCAAGATTCCCCAGAGACTATAAAAAACCCTGAGAGAAACAAACCCACTGGACTGCCTTGGTTTAGACCAGATTTAGGCAGTAATCTGAAATGTGCAGAATTTTTTCTGAGTCCCTAATCAGAGCCATCTATATATGAGTTTTTGTTTCAAATTCTTGCAAAGCGATTCCTCCCTTGTAAAAAAAAAGAGGGGTGGTAGCTAGATGTAAATAATAAATATTGCTAAGGCTGCTTATCTTTTGGAAGGTTTCAAACCTAACCTCCTCCAAGGTCTTCCCAGCAAATATTTTAGAGATGTATCTTCCCTGCAAAACCTTGCATTCCTCAGCTGTTTATTGTCCATGCACTGATAACCTTGACAGTCCATTTTTACAAGGTCTCAGCTAAAACTTGGAGGGAGGTTGGCCATCTGTGTGAGCTTTCCAAAACTGCTGTCTTCCACACTTGTCCATTTTCCAGCATGACAAATCACCGACTCTTTAAAAATCCCTTGTCATTAGTATTTTGGCATGTTTCACTTCAAGAAGACGACAAGCCAAGAAAACTCAGTGATGATGTTATTAAGCTAGACAGGGAGCACCTGAGGATTTCAGCTCCTCTGCAGTATTAGAAGAGATTTTATTTTATTGAATGCCATGAGTGTATTAGGATGAATACCTCTGTTCACATCCTAGAAAGCTCCCTTAACTACCAGACTGTCGGGTAAAACAAAGGCTTTCTCTGGCAACTTTAACTCAAGCCCCAGTAAGTATTTTTTCATGGATAGAAAACTAAGCATAAATGACAGATATAGCTCAGGGGAGTTATGGTCAGGCCTGAACTGCACTGACAGAGCTCTGCTGGGAAGCCTGAACGCTGCCTGCATATAGCCAATATAATCAGTCCCGTGACCTTCTCAGTTCCCAGCGTTTGACAAAGGGAAGAAAGGACTGCATGAAAAGCAAATCTCTGAAAACACCCGGTATGCTCATCCTAGGGTGTGCGTGACCAGGTGCCTCAGTTTGGTGAGATAACAGCTGCCCCAGATGGCTTCTCCCAGGGATGTACACTCAGATACTGGGGTGATGGGTGACCTTTTTCTGAAAAAAAAAAAAAACCACTGCAGAAACCCCCAAGTCTGAAGTCATTCAGCCCATTTTTTACTATTGCCGGAAAACGCTTCATCATCTCCTTTCCTCTTGCTCTGGGAGTTGGAGGGGAGAGGAACTTCTTGCTGGGGCTCACTTGCAGACATTAGAAGGGGGAAATGCCTCTTGGTCTCCAAACTTTTCTTTTTTGCCAACAGGGAAGGGCTGAAGCCACCAATACTTCCATGGGAAAAGCAAAAATACCTCCAGAGTGGTGTTTGTGAGGGGAGGTGAAACAGCAAGAAATGGCGTGGGGAAAGGAAGGAGGCAACATCCCCTGCCTGTACCTGCAGTTGTTGCCCTTTGGGGAGGTCCAGCCCCCCATCAGACTGCCAACACAATTAGGGCTGTCCCAACGGCTGCGTGAGAGCCGGCAGCACCGAGCAGCATGTGAGTCCAGCCAAACCTATGGCCCGCTGGGGAATGAAGCCTCTGAAAGCTGGACTGAGCCCACATGTCAGAGTGGAAAGACCCCATCCTGCACGGCGCAGAGAGCAGCTGGGCAGCCCTGGGGGAGGATTTTGCTCTTTGGAAATTGGACTTCCATGAGGGATTTGGAAGAAAAGCCTATGCTTTTCAAAACGCTCCAGGAGAGGCGCTGGAGCTGGGCTAAGGGGCTGGCCAGGATTCATGGCCTCAGATAGCCTGGGAGAGCTGGATCCATCAGGGACGTCAACAAAGCAGGGGAAAAAAGGTGGGGAAGGCAGGGCATCCACCACATTCCAGCAGAACTGTGCTGAAATGAAAGCCTCTCCGTGAGGCTGCTCGGGTTCACTGAGTCAGCGAGTGCCAGCAGAAAAGCACCATTTCCTGTGTTTCCTTCTGACCCAGCCCGGTGCTGAGCTCGCTGACCCAAGATGAAAGTCCTGCTTGGCCCCTGGCTTAGGGAATACAGTGCAGAAAAGCCAACCAGGAGAGAGCGTGGGAAGAAGAGGGCATGGGCATTGCAGAAAGAGTTGGCATGGGGGTAAAGCCAAAGACATGAGTGGTGCTGCTGGCAAATCAGACTGCTGAAGGCGTTGCTCCTGGTTCACGTGCTCATCCTTTCCTTACACAAGGAATTCAGCCAATGCCAATGACCTCCACCAGTTGCCCAAGTGAGGAAAATTTATCATAAAATGAGCAGCAAAGTCTTATTCCATGCATGGCCATGGGAGTGGCTGTGCAGGGAAACCCCACACTGCTCAGTGACCGAAGCACGGGAGCCTCTGTGAGTGCTGGAGGATCAGTTCCCCCAGCCCTTGAGGAAACTCACAGCCGAACAACGCAAGAGCACAAATCTGGGGCGCAGATCCTCCTGGAACTTGGACTCTTGCTACAGTCATAAACAAGATATATTAGCCTCCAAAAACAAACCTCAACTACTGCAAAGCAACAGTTATTTTACAAGTTAAAGCCCTTATATTATTGCCTTGTTCCCCCTTTATTTAAATTGATTTCTTTTTAGAAGGCAGCAGGGGATCCTTGCTAGATGTGTGTGGTGATGGTCAGCTTGCTGGAACTGAGCTCATTTGGAAGACAGGAGTGATCTCAAAATCAGGCTTCACATTAAGCAATAGCATTGATGAAGGACAAGGTGTGGGAGAAGGGGTTGGATCTGTGTTTGCTGAACATGCCAAATAAAGCTATGTTTGCTGAGGAGCTCCAGCGCTTAGAGCCTGAACTCAGCTCTGCTAAAGTTCATCCCTGCTCCAGTTCAATGGGGGAAGGGGTCAGGAGCCCAGCAAGAGCAGGTCTAGCAGTCTGCACAAAGTGGGACACCTCCCTACTTTGTATGTGCGCTTTTGGAAATGTGCCACCCTATAAAACACCTGGAACCCGGCCCTGCAGACCTTACTCAGGCAAGGAATTCTTTGCATCTCAACAGCACACTGACTAGTGGGCAAAATTTTGCAGAAGCAGCTCCTGCAGTATTAAGCAGCCTTTACAGTTATCATGCAGCTATTAGGTAGTTGAGTAACAAATAATTTAATTTCAGAATAAATGCAGAAACTCTCTATTTCTGGAAAGCCAAGACTCGTATCCTGATGTAGGGTATCACTCTGACTTCCATGAGAGAAGGATCATGCCCTTCTGAGCATTTATCCCTGTCACAAACTGGCAGTGCCAGCCCCAAGGAGATGCTGGCTTTTTGCAGTTCTTCCTCCCATCAGCTTCCACTGCCCCATCTCTGCATCGCCGGGGCTGCCTGCCTGGCTGCAGGCAGCACAGACAGCATCAGCCCTCGTTGCTGTGGGCTGTTACTGCGCCCGATGTAGGGCTCACCAAAGTCATCTCACAAAATCTCATTAAGCTCGGCTCAGTTTATTTTACAAATGAGGAACTGACTGTGGAGACCTTCAGATCCCTCAGATAGCATAAATCAGCCCCTGACTCAAACAAGCTGGAGGTCTGCCTCTCAGATTTTTATGAGGCCAAGCACAAAGGGCAGCAGAGCTGGGGTAGAAATGGGACAATGGATGCCACAGTACCATCACCTCCCAAACGCTGAGACTGGCAAGCTGCTGTGGACCACTGGACTGCTCACCAGCACGACTCTGCAGATCAACGTGGGTGCTGGGACCAACGACAGGTCTGCTAAGCCCGTGGAGATCAGCATGGACACTGCTTTTCAGCGGCTTGACCACCCCACAGGTTATCAGACCCCTCCACCAGCCCCCCGACACGGTCCCCGCTCGTGCAATGCCCAGATAGCCACGGACAGGAATAGTTTTTTTATTTAAACTAAAATGGTTTGCAACAATTTCTGAGACACAATAGAGACTAAGCATAAGACAGCACCCAACTCCAAAGTAAATTAAGTCATTCCAGCTGCTTCTCGCTCACGGTAGTTTAAATTGGGGCTGCATTTTAAAGTTATTCAGTAATTAGTAATAAATTTGAAAGTGACCCAGAAAAATGGAGAAGTTAATCTCTTCTCTTAAAGTGTGGGAGGAGGGTATCGAGTTCTGAGATTTTCACATTTTCGTTTTCTTCCTGTCACCTTATTTCATTCAAAAGTGATAGCTTTAAAACACAGCGATGAAAAAGTTATGGTGTTCTGGTGTCTTCTAAAATAAATTTCACATGAAATACGGTATGTGTTAAAGGCATTTGGATTCCCAGGGAATGTGGGTATACATTTCACTTGTCCTGTTACAACTTCCTATGAATTTACTCAGCTGGCTTCAATAAAAAAAAAAAAAAGAAAGGAAAAATCTGTGGGAATCTTTCTGTGTGTACATTACGAAGCTACTAGGCCTTTACACTGATAATTTAACACCAGCTAAGCACATGTGCACAGATGGGAAAATCTGAGTAATTCGGGTTCATGTGCTTTCCAGCTTCTTGCTGTAGAGATGGACGCTGAGCCCTGCCTGAACGCTGAGCTCCCAAGTCCCTCTGCAGCGCTGATGACCTCTTTCTGGGGACTTACGTGGTGCTTGCAGAAGATAAAGCCGTGCTACGTGTGCGAGTAGCGCCTTACACCATCATGGCCGGACCCTTCTAGGTAAGGGGCCTCTAGGTTGAAAGCTGCTGCTAAGGTTTATCTCCTTTAAAGGGACCAGCCAAAAGCCTGGTGGAGGTGCACACCAGAGCCCTTTCCCCAGCAGTGCCCACCCGCGGGATTTTGCTCTTCCTCTCGGATGAGTTTTCCAGCGAGGAAGCTGTTGGTGCTTGCTGTGATGGCGAGCAGGGGTGCTCCAGCAGGAAGCTAGCACACGTACAGCCGCAGTAGGGCCCCCTTCATGAAACCCAGCCAGGCAGCCTGCGTTTGACATTACAAAAGCTGCTGGCTGCTGTAGAAGGTGAGGTACCATTTGCAAAAGCACCTTCCAGCTTCAACTCATAAACACTGATAATTCACGTGGGGCTAATTTAGCACAGCCGGCTCTCTGCACGGCCCCCAGTCAATGGCTGCGGCTCTGGAGCAGCACTGCTGTGCACGCCACACAACCCGCCCTGCTCAGCCCAGGGTGTTCAGCTACCCTGGAGTTCACTTTACACCAGTTCATGGGCAGGGAGCTGGTGATGCTGGTGCACAGTCAAGGTTGTGTTTAGCCGGAATGGCTGAGGGTGTGACAGAGCCCGGCTTTGCTCATCAGTGCTGCTCTCCAACCATTTCTGCTATGTCAGATAGGCATTGCGAATGGTATCTGTCAGGCACGTAGGGTCAGGATTCAACAGGATAGTGGGAGCCTGCAGTGTAAATATGTGACTCCACCTAAAGAGGTGATTTACTCTTCTAGTCTGATGTCCCTGTCCCATTGGCTTCAACAGACTGGGTCCTTACAAAAGCTCCATGCCAGCTGGCACCTAGACTCACTCAGGATTTGGCTAAAGACCTCTTAATCCTGTTGATCTCTGTGCCTTTAGGAAACTAAATCTCGTTCCAGACCTAGGCTGGAGGAGGTTAAATCTCGTTGAAGGCAAGTCCAATTGGCTATGGAGCCAATGCAGCTAGGACACACCAAATTCTCTGGCTAGTGGCAGGGGGGGGGG
>NW_010393705.1:75721-78509 GCF_000710305.1 Buceros rhinoceros silvestris | reverse complement strand
AATGCCAGCCGATTCTCCACTCCTAATAAGGAGGTGCAGCTGGTTAATGGGAGGCAGCTTTCAGCACCAAACAATGCTTGAATGTGCTCCACGGCAGCGGCAGTGCGACAGCACAAGTGCTCTGCCCCATGCCATACTCTCTGTGGTGAGAGAGGGAATATTAATACTAATGTTAGAAAAAGTGGTCAGCCTATTACAGGGCTGGGTGATGGGTGTTTCTGTGGCAGCTGCCACCTTGCCAGCACACTGAGGACCACAGACCTCCAGAGATGAAACCGGGAGGCAGTTATGCTGTGAGCCAACAGACTCTTCTTGGGGTGGCAGCAGCCTCGTATGGAAACCTCCAGCACACGTGGCAGTCTGCTGGTGCTGTTCTGCAATGATCCCTGGGAATGCACTCGCAAAGGGTGAAAGTACCTCTGTAAAATACACTGCCCCTGGTTCTGTGCTGTGGTCCGAAACAAGCTCTTGAGCAGCTGGAGCTCCTGAAGAATCACATAACCAGGCACTCCCCTTTAATAATTCTTCAGGCCTTAAAGAACTATAGACGTCCCACTTACATGGAATGCACGGTTTCACTGCAGAGCGTAGCATCCGTCTGGTTCCATTACCGTTCTCAGCCAACCCTTTCGACCTCTTCCACAGCTGTTTTTCAGTCCTATCCCTCACAGAAGGTCTCATCTAAGCTTGGACAGTGGGGAAGGTCATTCCACTTCCTCCAATACTGTTGCAACACTCATGATATCTCTACTCTTTTCAGCACTTGTCCTCCACTTTGGGAGTGCAGGAATCTGAGATCCTCTAAGCTGTGCTTTTGGAGATCGCACCATTGCTTCTTGAAAAAAAAATCAACTTGTGAACCTCAATTACATTTTTCTAACATCTGAGTGAATTACATGCATGGCTTATGCTAGCTTTTTTAATTAAGTAACATGTACATTAGGAAGACATCACACGCCCCAAAGGAAAAGACTCCCAAATCTTCAGATCTACTAATTTCTACAAGGAAGCTTCTTCTCCCTTTTTAAACAGGGAACTACTCAGCAGAATAGTAATAGCCTTTTTCTCAAAAAAAAAAAAAAAAAAACCAAACAGAAGGAATATTTACTGTCTGTAAAGCAGCTTTCTGAAAAAAATCGTATGCATTTTTCAGCCCTGTTTAACATCTTAGGAAATAATAGGAATTGATTTTTCATATATCTCTGTCTTTCTAAATTCCTTACAGTGTTTTAACTCTTATTTGCGTAATTGAAAACATAGGCTTGGACCAAAGACTGAGTAGTGTCATTTGTCTGGCTGCAGATGTCACAGCAGAGACTAGATTTTCACTATATTACCACAACACAGTTCAAACTAATTAGTAGGTACCAAACATTGCTGCCCGCCTTCTCTTAAAATCCCAGGAAACAGCCACGGGTAAACGTTCCACCAAAGCAGCAGGTGATGAAGTTGAGTTATCATCAGCTACCTCAGCTGGTCCCTCTCGGGGCCCTGCACAAACATCTGGGCCAGCTGCACAACCTTCCCTGATGCTGGACTAAGAGCTGCAGTGGCCAGTCTGAATGTGATGGGCACGAGTCAACCAGGTCGCTCAACAATTTTGTCTTTCCTTGCTCTCTGAGTGGCAACAATTCCTCCACCAGGGTGTCAGATAATGAAGAAGTTATGGTGGCAGCCTTCGTGTGTTGCATGTACCCTCCTTTCCGCAAACTCTACGTGCTGCCTTTCAACCCCTTCCTATCCCCAGCCTCCCACAGCAAGGTTCATGGCAAATAGTGGGTAGTTCTGGGGCTTGTGGAACAGCAACAGGGACTATGGAAGCTTTGCAGAAGAGTGAGCAATGTTAAGCCACGTTATGCTAGCCACGTTATTGAGTTAAGCCGCTATATATTGTCTTTTGCCCTGCAGGAAGTGGTGGTGTATAACGAAATCCCCAGCAGAACAACTGAAACAGAGTCACAGACTACTTCTGAAAGTAGTCCAGTCCTCCCTAGCCCAGGAAGCCATGCCCTCACCCCACACTTGGAGGGAGCTGCAGAAGGGAGAGGACAAGTGAATAGACACAGAGATATAAAGAAAAGGCAACAAGATGGATGAAAAGACAGAAAGGAAGGAAATGGTGTTCTTCAGCTTGGGAAGGGAGGACTGGGGGTACGTCTGCCAACAGTCAGCAAATGGGGTTGGAGAAAGCGGGACAGGTATTGTTTCTAGTATGTTGGGGTTTAATAACAGTGCTAGAGCTAAAAGGATGTTAAACTTTAAGACTCACTTTTATTTAAGTAAAAAACTAAAAGGGGCAGCAAGAGGTCTCTCTGGAGCTTAACAACTGCTGAAGCCTCATCCAAGGTGTCTCAATACTGGCTAAAACTTCTGGAGCTTTTTCTCAGGCCCCCCATGAGCACCTCCTGCAGCAGATTCCCTGGCACCCTCCTCTTGGGGAGGTGCAGCCTTCCTCATCTCCCCCTCCAGTCACGTCCTCCACATCTCCTTCCTGTTACTTCTGGTTCTTACAAAACTCCTGTTTCCAAAAGACAAGCTCTCCCCTTGAGAGACTTCTTCCCAAAGCCAGACTTCCACTTCAGGTCAATGAAAGCTTGGTCCATGCTAAGTAGGAGTAGAAGTCCTCAAAATAATCATCACCAGCCACAGACCTGACACAACCCGAAAGCTGCTTTCATGGGACCCTATCGAAGTGCAGCCCTTGAAGGATGTGTCCTCAATTTCCTGAGCACGTAGCTGATGGTTTCCTGAAGAGGAGACCACTCAGTCCCTGGCTTACTGACATGGC
>NW_010393705.1:61469-75613 GCF_000710305.1 Buceros rhinoceros silvestris | reverse complement strand
ACAGGGGGGGGCGGGGGGTGTTCCGGAAAGCCACAAGAAAAAGAACAGCAGATGCTGGCAGAGGATGCTGAAGGGTTTTTTGGGTAAAACTGAAATTTCATGGTAACCACAAGGGAACTGAATCCTTCTTTGAACACCTCCTCATCAAAATCCAAAGATATTTCAAACTGCTCCATGAACGGAAAATGAGTAACTTCATATATTCTTAATCAGAACCTGCTTTCATGTTAGTGTTAAGCCAAAAAAGGCGTGAGGTTTCCAAATGACAAAGCCACACAGTAGTAATTTAAAATAACTGTATGTGCAGCCCTACGATAATGCACCTAGCACTACAGCAAGCACAGCTACCTACTCACAGTATAATATCAGCACGTTTCATAAAAATTGGTGATTCAAAAATCTGCCTCCCAGGGCTGCTGCAAGCCTTAATTTAACCCTTGAGAAGCTTCAGGGGAAAGAGGCTTCACAGTGTTTAGACATGAAAGTGTGAAAACCACCAACTGTGCAAAGCAATCAAATAGCAGTCAAGTGATCACCTAACATTTTCATTTGTAGGTGAAACCATTCGGAGTTTTATCTGTCGTGCACATGCAGGACAAATAGCACTGGGCATGAATACTGTCCCTTCAGGGAATTAATAAACCTCACAATGCTCATGATGTGCCCTTGGAAATGGTATTATGACTTGTCACAGAAAAAGATGCATCAACCGTCTTTCTGAGAAATAAGAGTGCACAATCTGGGATCGGTTATTTAGTTATTCTGTCTGCAACTGACCAATTTTCTGCCCCTGAATAGGAAACATCTAACTATATTTAGGTCAAACATTAAGAGTTGGGGCTACCTTATATTATGGATGGGAAGACAACAGATCAGTTTTTAAACAGAGAAAATAAGAAACTCATGTTTCAGTCACATTGTGACTCAAAGCCATGAGAAGCCAAGAAATTCAACGATGTTGGCTAACTCCCACAGATCTGCTTGGAAAGCCAACTTTTAGCCCCAAGTGAATTTCTTCAGCGAGTTTAAGTCCCTAAACTTGGCTTTTATATGTTAGTTGCTGACACAACCTTAATCACAATGCTGCAAAAGCTGTATGTACATAATGATGTTAAACTAAATGTTTCCAGTGTTCAGAACTTCTCAGGACTCCTACAGATACCCACATCTGAAATAAAATATTTAGGGAACAACAATTTAACTTGGATATGGTGACTAAAGGTAGTATATGCAGCACTGGTTCTGTCTGAATATCAACCAAAAAGTCAAAAAGCGAAAACACACAGAGTAAGAACTCAGTTCTGATGAGACGAGAATAATTTTTTGTCCATCTGCAATGCAGTGACAGTTAAATGTTAGCACTCAGAGCAAGGACCACATACCAGAACCCTTGGGGTCTTTGTGTCAGTCTCACACAGGTCTGTCCCTAGTGCTGGAAATGATTATAAATTGGTCTGAAAACCCTGCTTGAAGGGTCCTAGGTGAAAAGCATTACTGGGATAAACTGATATTTTTAAAAAGCTTAAGCGATTTCCCTCAAACAAGGAGATTGTCAGGCCAGGTTTTTCTACATGTCTGAACAGGACTGAAAAACTTGCACTCCATTACAGTGATACACTGATACTCTGCCACTGACAGAGCTGGGATTTATACGGTCATGCAACCAGGGAGAGAGTTTGCACCCCAGCACTGACAATTTGCTGAGCATTCTCAGACTCCTGTGACTTTACTGGGGTCCTGCTTCCCAAATACTTCTGAAGATGAAGCTCCTTTTTAATTGTACTGTAGCATTTATCGTGCCAAAAACATCTGTGAAAGGCAAGAGCTGACAAAAAGCACCGCCTTTTTTTTTCACTCTCTTGCACATTGTTTGAAAAAGGTTTAAAGCTAAAATAAACTTCTCTGAAGCAACGTGCAGCTCACAGACAATGGCAGCAGCTGCAGATAGCAGAGGTTCATTCCTGTTTATCCTATTCATTAAAACTGAAGGGACAACTGTGGCACCGCTAACTTAATGGTCATCTGAACATAATTATTAAGAAAGCATTGTTCTCTGGAAAGATGCAAAGTGTCAGACGGAACTTCACACCCTCGTCATAAAAAACCTCACTTATTTCCTACCATTAATTGGATAAAATGGGCATTGTAGGATTGGAGGTGGAGGGAAATGGGTTAATGAGCGTGCGTAGGAGGCAAAGGACACTGGAAACTTGGTTGTCTACAGAGAGTGGGCAGAGGAAACAAAATCAGATGTGAGCAAATTTCTGGAAGGGAATAGGGTTGACAAAACTCATGAGACAGCACTTTGTGTTCTGATAATCCTTGAACAGTATGAAAAGCAAAACTCTGGCCAGTTTGCACATGTGTTTCAAACAACAAGTCAAGAGAGAAACAAAACCAGCCATGAATCAAGGAACTGTATCGACAGCCACAAAGCAAACTCCTTTTGGAACCCAGCCACATCCTTGCATCCCACAGCGTGTGCTGTGCAGGCATTCACAGGGCGCCTTTCGCTGCCATGAATCTCCCTGGCTAAAAGCTGGAGCAGTTCCTCTCCGTAAGCCCTAACAAGCCTCTTCAGTGCTCTCTGTCAGTCTGTCTTGTCTTTAGCTGTCTTCCTCCTTTCCAAATTGATGTTGAATGACTTGCAATGGCTGTCTGATATTAAATGTGGATTTAGCTCTTGCCGCTCCCCGTAAGCAGGCTCAATGCCAAGGGCAGCACGTGGGTTGGACTCCATCCCTTCCACGTGCAGGCTGTGGGCAGAGCTGCTCCTCAGGCTCTCTGGGGTCAGGTGTGCGAGCTACCATAGCTGCGCCTGAAATCTGGGTGTCCTTCTACAGGCAGGTGTGGATGGTAAATAATTCCTGAGCCTATAGGCCACCCCTCAGCTCTTCCACCAGCCAGCAGTCTCCAGTGGGTATGGTGGGTGTGTCTACGGGGCAGCAGTGTGAGAATACATGTCCAGACCAAGCGCAACACCGTTAGTCTGTACAGACCATCACATCCACCCTCCACGGTTCAGGATCCGTACGTAACCCGTGAAGCCCGTTCCACGCCCTCACCTGCCCAACTGCAGATCTGCAGCACGTTACATTCCAGAGCATTACATGGGGCTACAGACTCAACCAGGAATTCTGCTCCCTTCTCAGCCAGGACCCCCACTGATTTCTGTGAACGTTTTATGCTTCAGGGAAGGAACTGTTGAGTGGTTCCTGGGCTGTAAAACATATTTTCCTTAGCTGCTAGAAAAAAATGGCCTTCAGGCTTGAGCTGGCCCACACCAACCACCATTCCACAGCTATTCTCAAGATTCATTGGTATTTAACTGCAAAGGCAAATTATTGGACCCTTTGGAAAAATACATTCTACCTTTCAGCAGAAAGAACAGTGATTCTTTAACAAAATGTACTCCCTTTTCCTCAGATTGACCTTCCTTTCTACAAAGCTGTGAGTGTTTTCCTGTAAGTACCAGGGATTTCTGGTACAAGGAAAATTGGTCTCACCTTTCACTCTTTTATTAATGGTAATACTTTTATGTTTAAATCTACTCCTGCTAGTCCTCATGCATAACCAGTTTGTGCATCTAAGCCAAACACATCCAAAACCCACTTCTACAGCCTGGTCTCGCACTGGACTGATGCTTATATGACTGTGTGGCCTGCCTGCCCAATTGCCTTCTCATCCCTTCTAGGAGCTTCAGAGCAGTTGGATAATTTCAACTCAAAGGGGGAACTGGAGTTTCAGAGGTTCAGCTGAAGCTCTAGAAAGGTTTCCAAGTCCCTCTGAATGACCATTGTGGTCCCTCCTTTGACACTGCACTGAGATAAATCCTAGGCATCTTTCACCTCTTTGCTGCTTATCCCCTGGCTCCACTGCAAGGACAATAGAATGGCCCCAAATGTGTTCCCCACCACATGACTAGAGAGCCAGGACTGCAGGCTGGCTCCTTAGGTGCTTTAGAAAAATAACTTTTGCGCCTACATTTGATTTGGATTTATCTCGTCCAGCAGTTCGGACTGCACGGACAAAACTGCTCCAGCAAACTGAGGGAGAAGGACGCATTCCTCCACTCAGCTGGAGTCACGGGAAGCCTAGCCGTAGGCGCTACTTTTGGCCTTCTTGCTAGATCTCAGGAAGTCATTATATGTTCTACAAGAAATTAACTGTGCTACAAATGCCAGGTGATCCCTAGTTCCTTGCTGCCTTTTGCTTACTGGGTTGGGCGTTGACGATACTTGGAGCAAGGGACCCAAACACAGAGTGTAAAACTAAACCAAGAGCTCTGGTTCAGATTTGAGGAAATTTTAGACTGCGGTCCAAAACTCTGTGCTTTTGAGCTGCCCTGTAGTCTGTGTGTTTCACGGAACAAGGGAATAAGATTTCATTTGCTGAAATTCTTTCATACATGAAGAAGTGGGAATTTCACCCCTCAGTCCTTCTGAAAGCACACTCTGTGCTCAACGCACCACTTAGCACTTCTGAAGGCAGAAATAATGCTGGAAAATTGCCAGTCAGACTCAAAGAAGGACATCACCCATAAAACAATTCCAAGGAGACCAAAGCTTGCTGGAGTAGGTATGTACTCATCCTCCCAGCCAAATGCTGTTCTCAGATTGCATGTTATGGTCTCAAAATTAATGCAAATCCTTCAGTGACATCCAAAAATCTCTCAGTGACATTGCAGAAAGAAAAAAATTATCTTGTGTATTTTGCACCATTTAAACCATCTTGCTCAGCAGGTAACTAAACCGTGTGCAGAGCTGAACAGGAACTTACTGCCCAAAGAAGAAGTGGATTCAAAAAGCGGACAAACAAGTTCATAGAGGACTGCTTCAGTGGTGTCCACATCTGGTCTTGCTCCGTTGGTGACCTCTACAAACTGGCAATGTTTGCCAGGTGAATGATCGTCTCATCCCCTGCACTCTCGTCTAAATACCCACTCTTGGTCATTACTAGACACAGGGACCAGGTTAGATAGACCTTTTACTTGGGACCTCTAGGCATCAACTTGTGTGCAGTGAAGCGAGCCCTGCTGGACGTTGCCTTGGTCAGATGAGTTCATGACTTCTTACCCGAAAACAAATCAAAGAAAAATCTGAATTTAGGTTTTGCTTTCAGCACAGGTAGTGAGGGGAATGTTCTTCAAACTATCATCTGAATTGCCTCCACTAAAGAGTAATATTTTAAAAGTTTATTTTTTTTAATCTAATGTCATAGCCAAGAGGCCTCTGGGAACTTAAAAAACAGAATAAAAATTTTAATAATATGTTAATAAACTGAGTAAAAGAGAGACAAAATTCTTCAGTAATTGACACATTCCTTCTATTTACTTAAGTAAAAAAGGATTATATTTTAAAGAATAATTTCAAGAAAAATGTTATTTCGTTCTCTTTCCTAAAGAGACTGTGTGGGAATGTGTAGGTTATTGAGGATTTTTATACCTTTTCCTCATGCTGTTCATTCAGAGAGTACTGTTTTGATCCAGTTTAAAAATAATATATAATATTTGTTACAAATAAACCTATTTACATTATATTTTAAATCTTGACATCTTTTACATGAGAATTAAGCAATCTATTTCTAGAATTTAAACACAAATAGTATTCAGACAGTACATGCTGTTACTGAGGTTTTAAGAAAGTAAAACAACAAGCTTCGGGGAAGTCACTTGCTGAGCACCTGGAACAAGAATTTACTGAAGTGATAAACCAGTTCTTGACAGCTGCAACTTGTTCTGCAGGTGCAGAAAGAACTTCTTCTTCCTCTCAGTTCCTTCAGCTTAGTTCAGTTCAGTAATTACATCACTCAGTGCTAAGACACCACTTGAGAACCAAAAAGGAGACCGAGTTTCTCTCTCTAGTGTAGGAATAAAAATGATGTACAAGATGTTTTCACCCGCGAGTTCAAAACTGAAGGACAGGACGGCCTGAAATAATCTGTCCAATCCCATCCCTAAAGGTGGGTTTCCTGTCGTTTAACGCATCAGGTAGTTTTTAAAACATGGATTAGTTCTGACATTTCTTATTGAAGTATCTAGCATATTCGGTTAATAACAGGCAACTTAATAGCATGATCTTCCAATTTATTTTTGTATTCCAACTCCGTGCACATGCGATTTGATACAAATTACCAGAAAAATCTCAGTAATAGAAATGGCTTTACTTCATACCATAATAGATAACATTAAAAATTTAATATACATGTGGTTGAGTACGCTATGGCTTCAATGCGTGTGTATTCTATATCCTTTGAATTGTTAGAACCACACCAATTTTAGTGTAAAATCCATTTATAGTTGCAAATCAATATATTTTAGTTCTTGTGAAACAGTAACTTCAGTTCTTCCTTTGGAAAATACCTAAATTACACAAAGCAAACCAAGGCTTAAAAGGATTATTTAAATTAAAGTTATTTACTTGCTGATTTAAATCGCAATTGTGACCGGTACTTTCACTCAGTCTGTCTACACGTATACATTAATAATGGCATACCTTCAGCTCATAAATGAGGTCAAATTTCCAGCACAGCAAACAAATACATAAGATGAAATTTATAAAAAACCAACAAACTGAGCTCGAGATTGTTCTGTCTTACTTTCTACCACTGTGGCTATGAAAGAAATTTTTGTAAGGTATGAATTTATGCTAATACTGGAAAAGATATGAAAAAAAATGATATGGCTTATTCTACATTAAAGTTTAAAAAATGAAAATGCAAAAGAAGGGGAAATAATGTTTCCAAATGTATTTGGGGAAGGTGGAGATGCTGGGTAAGGAAAAAAAGCTCTACACAGAATTTATTTCTGTTGCAGTGTTGAGTATTGAGTGTCAACTCACACAGGAAGAAGAAAAGGTGGGGATTTTAAAAATTATTCCCCCACTGGAAAGCTTTATAATCTAGAAATGCATGCATGAGAATTCAAAGCTGCTACATCTTTTGTTTTCACTGTTTCATAAACTGCTTGGCTCTGATCTTACAAATACTTCTTACAACTTGCTTCCTTACCACTTGCAGCACTTTATTTTTTTTTTCACTGCAGCAGCAAAATCTATAACTCCAAAGTCATTGAGGCAATGTACTTTGAGAGCGGAGGGGGAGGAGGGAGAGGGGAATCCATTTGCTTTGAAGCGCTGTGCTCCAGAGGATGTCATCCTGGTTCCTCACTGGCATATCTCTTAAGCCTGTTAAAGGGTACTAAAAGAACTGTCAAAACTTCCAGTGCTGTACAGCAGCACTTACTTCAAATCCCAGGAAAGTAACTGGTCTGGTGTGATAAAACGAGCTAGAAACAGAAATGCTCTTAGTTAAATTGAGCTGAGGTTGATGACGCTTCATGTTGGCCCCTTTCCAGGCCACAAACACACCACCCTTTCCTGCAAGCCTGTTGAGTGTAAAGACGACTCTTGAATCACCTAGTTTGATCTTCTGGTTTATCAGTGTCCAGATCTCCCTACACTGACCCCAAAGATTCCAGTTCATTGGTGTCCTCAGGAAAGACCAGTGTGTGCCCCAGGTGGAGGACAGAAGAAAGTCAGTTGTGGTGACTCTTGAAATGACACCCTCCCTCATGACTGCATGATTCACAAAGTCACTTGTACCTTCTCAGGCTTAAGCATCAAGTCTGAATATCATCGTATGGTTTTCATCCCTCTCCTCATCTCTGCCGTAATGTCACATACACACTATGGTCACCAGTTTGCAAGGTGATCTGTAAAGGACTCAGGACGTACACCCTCCTAGCAGACAGATACAGCTCGGGTTAGACATAAAACACGGCATTAAGAACAAGCAGCATCTAGCAGCAAGGCGGGGAAATCCATCACAAGGGAAGAGGTACCCACTGTGTGGGTTAAAAGTGGGAGAATGCTTCTCTTCCAAACATCTACTCAGAACTACCCAGCGGGAATGCTGGATAGCAAGTGCATGGGCAACTGCAAGCGTTCACAAAGCAAAGGATAGAGCCCCAGAAGTCAGAAAAATATAGAGAAAAGCAAAAGTAGCTGCAGCTCAACCAATATCGGATTTTTTTCCTGTTCTCTTGGGATATAGGTGCACAAAGATCATGTTTAGGTCATATTTTGACTTCCTTTACTGCTCCAAACTTACAGCTACGATGACGGGCAAAAATCAAATGCTTCACAGCATAATTTGTAAATGCCAAGATTCAACTCCAGTTTACAGAGCCAGGATTTAGTAGGTTTCCTTTGGTCCTCACACCAGCCTGTGGCACCTCCAGATTAGGTAACAGCAGAGTATACTAACAAGATGTTGACTTAAAGGTAAAGTGCAGATGCAGCATTGTCTGGTTTCAACACCCAGCACAGCACGATGAGGAGTTCAGCACAATTTGGGAATTCAAATCCTCAGTTTCTCACGGAATCACACTATGGATTTGAGCAAAATGCTGCAGGGTTTAGGATTAAATCCCAAGTGCTGAACACACCAGCATCCAACCTCACTCAGGAGTGTTCAGCAGAGGAGCACACAGGTCCTCGGAAAGCTATGGGATCACCACTGCTCTCCTCCAGTTGCACACAGACCTCTTTCAGTCCCCGTGAAAAACAAAATGCCACTATACACTCTCCACAGCATAGCACCACGTTGTTCCTCCTCCCGTTAAATGGCTCTTCGGGTGATAAACTTTTGGTGCTGGCTGATTGCTGGGTTAAGCCAGCCGGCAGACGGCCCTCCCGATCAGCGGGCAAAGCTGCAAGGCGTGCTTGGGGATGCAGCAGGCCACATCTCAGCACAGTGGGGCTTTGGGTCATAAAGTGAAATTAAATTAGCTAATTAAGGAGGAGCTTCATTCCACTCCATGGAAATTTAGTAGGCACCTCAGCTTTCTGCAAAGCTGGAAATACGTTCATAAAAGGGACAGTGCCGGAATTCCTATATTAAATAATGCATTGGCCATAAAACAAAGAAATCAATGCACCCTCCACCTTTTTATAGGGGAAGCAGAAGTCTCTTAAAAGGGCAGTTAGAGTTGTTGTGGGGAGGGAAGGAGGGTGGTTTTACCACTGATGTCATTGCCAGCATAAGCCTTTTATGGTCATGACTTAATAGTTGTCTCTCTGCTTCAAAATCAACAAAGAGCACAGAAAAAAGACTCGCTTCCTCCTTGGGAAATAGTGTATGTTCAGGGAGGAAGCTGTCTTCCTGTTTTCTCTGTAATTGCAGCTTTGCATGGTTTTAGCAAGTTCCACAACTTTAAGCCTCTTCCATATGGAACATGTTCCTCTAAACATCTGGCTCCTTTTTTATTGCAGTGATAAACCAGATTTATTTTCTACAAACCATAAAAAATATTACTTTCTCAGTGTATGATCTACTGTGCCTTTAAAAGTAAAAAATATACAAAGAGATCAATAGGCTCACGTTTTTCTCTTACTAGTGACAAAATGCTTTTCTAAAGAGAATTCAAGGATTAATTCTGAAATGGGAAAGGAAGAAAGTCTGGACACCTACATTTTATTATTGCTGTGTTTCTTGATGCAAACCAAAAATGCAAACTCATATTTAAACTGAACTATAAATCCAGCCAAAGCGTATTTCTTAGATTTGGGTCAGATTCAAACGTGTATCTCTAACACTGGTCCTCAGCCTATATGTATCTCCTTATAGCTATCACTGGAAGAGAACAAAACACTTTGATTAGTTTAGAAGTCATCTTTCTAATTTGCCTGGATGAAATTAGAAAAGAATGGCTTGTGCCAAGAAATTCAGAGGGCCACACAGCAACGAAGAGAAGAGCATTCGTTGATTATCTAATGGCAGTCTGGCTGCAATGTCAAATTTCAGTGGGCAGGGCACTCAAGCAATAAACCAGGAAAAAAGCCATTATAAATCACAGATCGTCTTGGCTTCCCATTCCATTAGCTGTTATTTTTAGATGTACCACATGCATGGCTAAGCAACAATACTGCAGAGTGCTCCTCCAGAAGTTTCAATCTTTTTCTCTCTTCAGTATTTCACCTGCTGCTGCCTGAACTAACACAAGCGTTCGCTGCATGCAACAAGCCTAAAAATGAGCTATAAACAACGTTGTGAAAGATCTGGCCAACACCCGCTACAGGGATGTAGTCCAACAGTGGCTTCTTTGGAGAAGTGGAAAATAATAAATGCGTAATTTTCTAGATGCTTTGACAAATCCTGAATTGAGCAAAGTCTGGCTTTGGGCATTAAAAAATGGTGATGCTTTATACCTCTGCTTGCAGCTTTATACCAGTACCATTTCCAGACTTTCACTGCCCTCTGCCCCTGTGGGAAGGGACCACAGAGTGGAAAAGTGACTAGGGATGGGCTGTGTACTTGGGAAGCAGGTCAGGATGAGAAACAGTGATTAAAAGGAGAATCAAGACTTGGGAAAACGCTTCAAAAGGCATGCAAGCAGTGCTGTCTGAAGGTCCTTGTGGTGCATCCCTAAGCCTGTCCACCGCAGCCTAAATCAGGACAATCAACCCAACCTCCTCTCCTTGCCACACCACATGTGACAGACCTGCTCCTGCAGTCAGGAGGACCAAGGCTGGGGTGCCTCTCACCGACAGGAAAACACCTAGATGGGATGTCCTGTCAGTGCCCTTTCCAGGTCCATCTGCACCAGCATTCGCCACCTCCTAATAGAAAGTTTGCTGCAACGCGTTAAGGACAGAGAACACACTCTCCATTTAAATGAACAGTGTCTCCTTGAACATGCAAGGGTTAAATCTGCATTTTTGGGTCTACAGTCAAAGCCAAACCTGGGCCACCCAGACTAGAGACTGACTAGAAGCTGAAGTGAAATCCACTGCTCTGTGCTGTTGCTCAGCTCAAGGGAAGGGTAGCTGTAGCTCTAAACTAGGAAGGGCTAAATCCTGAGTGAGTGGCACAATGTCCTATCACTGCAGCGGAGCCAAGGGTCTGCCTTCACATCGGACGAGGTGCTGTGCAATTTTAGGATCTGATGGTGGCACAGCCACAAGTCACAGTGCTCCTCAGGCCTGTTTACTCTCTCTCAACCCCCTACCAAAGGGAGGAGATAGGGCAGAGATGTGGCTTTGCTCCTCCATCATCATGTGCCAAGGAGGAACCCTGATGACAGATATGGACCTGCAGGGGCTTACGTCCTGCCTGGAGGGCTCACAGTCTCCCTTATGTATTTCTGACCAGTAATTAAGTCCCAGTCTAACTCAATGCAAAGAAGTTTTCTTGTGAATATTTGCTATTTTTTGGGTGCCTAATAGTAACCGTGTAATGCAGCAGGATAATGTGAAAACTATTTCACTTGAATTAAGTAACGTGCCTTTCTCCTTCAAATGGCATTTGCTACCCTCTCTACATAATAACTTTCTTGCAAAATTAATGTGTATATTGCATGAAAGTCATAAAAAACCATTAGCTATCCTCTTTCTAAACACACCCATTTTAAAAACTTCCTTAGATTTACTTAATTTTGGAGTATAGTCCAGGAAGCTGCTGGTGGAAAACTACCAGACATGGAGAGAACTCATTACTAAGTTTATGCCTATGTTTGTTGTATTCATTTTAGATATAAATGCTACTTTTTTCTGATGTTCACTGTACCTTCAGATAAAGGTAAGTGCAGGGCACTCAGAAAAAAATACCCCTACACTTTAATGGTTTTGAACCACCAATACTTAGAGCCTTGTTCCCATGTGAAATAAGTGACTGAGTAAAACCACTCATAAAATTACTCTCTGAAATGTAATACCCTACAATTTCTTTGAATCTGGTCCCAAGCCACCTAAGGACTGAAACACAGTAAGTACCACAGGACAGGCTGCCTTTGGAGGACGAGGAAACTCATTGTTGGGAGGACTGAAAAAACAGGCTATACAAGTACTTGATTCGGAAGTTGATGATCCTGCCTTGAGGTAAGATGGAAGAAGTTAGATTTGGGCCTCCTCTCGAGGTCCTTTCCAACTGCATCTTCTATCATTCTAGGTGAGCAGCTCTATTTAGCTTGATAAAATCCACATGCCACAGCTAAAGCTAAGCCTATGCTTAAGTGTTTGTCAGGATGATGCGCAAGTGCGCAGATACACTGTCTCCCATGGTCGAGTTTTCTAACATTCCAACTCTCCCACGGCAGTAAGAAGGCATAGGGTCAAACAAGCATGGAGAACAGCCTCCTTGCACTTGCCATCCCTCGCCGGAGAGACTACAGCAAGAGAGAGACTTCCATCTGTTGTACAGACCACACAGATTTCTCACAATCCGACTTGGGAACCTTCACTGTGATCAGAGAGGAATCACCCGGGTTAATGTGTCTTTTCGTTTAAACTGTACCATTTTAATCATTGGCTGCACCGATGGAGAGGTAGCACCCATGTTTCTGAGTGCTCCATTTAATTAAGAGGAACTACAGATTTAATTGCTCTGACTTCTCAAATGGGGAATTTCTTGAAGTCATACAAATCATCTCCTGCCTGACACAAAGCTTAGATCTCAAGAGAAAGCTCAAGTCCTCTTTCTCCTCTCTTTTGTCCTCAAAGCCAGCACTGTCTTGAGTCCCCAGATGGTTTATGCATCTCAGAAGCAAAACTACGTGTGTCATCCTGAGAAGAAACCTAAGAAGAAATGACTCAGCTTGGCGTTCCAGTATGCCAAGTCCTTGCTAGCTACAACTGCAGAAGACCTTAGCAGACAAAAAGTGACCCTCCTCCTAAAGGTTCATAGCATTACCATAAAAACCAACCAAACAAAAAACCCAAATGGAGAGCTATGTTTTTGTGTGTAGTTGTGTTACTTTAGATGAGGCAGTTCCTAACAGCTAGGGACAAGGTAGGTGGCATTTCCAGTTCAATCCCAGTTTGCACAGGGCGAATGCGAGTAGGTCTTTTAGGTTCTTCATGCCTCGTTTTACATTTGGGCAAACTTGCTTGAAGGAGTGTCACGCTGCTTAACTCATTAGCATTAGGTGAGAGCTTTGTATTCCTTGGCTAAAATGTCTGGGGAAGTGGGAGCATGCCATTATCATGTCTGGGAAATGAAGTCAACAGTCCTCAGCTGGTGTCAATGGCAGGGATTAGCTGGTGTATGTAGAGCATCTGTTATACAAACTGGATCTCAGAGGCCTGTAGAGTCAGATGCTATAAATCACTTCACAGTATTTGAGATGTCTATTTTAATTCGTGTTCAGTGAAATCCAGTTGAGAAGCTCAGTTTAACAGGCTGGATCCCGAGTCTTTGCTGTAAATGCAAAAGGAAAGCCAACTGTCTGCAAAACGAAGCCCCCGACTTTGCTAGTGCTTCATGTTTCCATAGTACCAGCAACAGTGAACTGGGTTTTAAAGCCAAGTGAAGCAGCTTGTCCAAAGCTCTGATTTCTGAACGTGTAGGAGAGTCTAAATGGACCACTTGAGCGTAAACCCAGCTTATGAGACAACAGCAAGTTGACCAACTAACTGAGAGGTTACTGCATGGAAGAGGTCTCTGAGACCTGTCCCAGCCTTTCCCTGCCCTAGGAGCAGCACTGCCCAAGCTCCTTCTGCAAAGTAGATCACGGAGAAAGAGAAAGACCAGCATCCCCTCAGCAGAGGTGGACAATGTGGGCCTTGCTGTGACACAGGGAGGAGCAGGAGTGATCTTCGAGAACATGTGCTCCAAAGAATCCTTGAGAGGGCTCCAGAAAGGTGGGCAATGGTGAGGGTTGTGTTTGTCATCTTGGCATCCTGCCTTTGATGATTCCCAGGTCCCCTTCTCATAATTGAACAGCAAGTTGTGCTGACATCTAGCATGGCATTCAACCTCCAACCCTGCCCTGAGACTACAGTCCTTCAGTCAGCGGGGACAGAAGCACGTCCTGAGGGCAATTCAACCCACCAAAAGGCCAAGACAGGCACTTTCTGAACGTGCGTGTCTCTCCGCTGACTGCAGAGATGGTCTAGATAAGCAGCTGAGACAAATGGCTCAAGTTTCCAATCGCTAAGATGAAGTAAATCCCTCTTCCCGCGGATGCTGAGGGGAAATATGGCTTCACTGAAGTTCAGGGGGTTGCAATGGACAGGAATTGCTTTCATCCCTGTCTGGTGCTCCACACTTTGTTAATGTTCAAGTACAGAGAGCTAGACTTAAATCAAGCAAGATATATTCTGTGCTGTTGCAGGTAATGATTGACTGTAGTTTAACCAATTTCTTTC
>NW_010393705.1:41236-61382 GCF_000710305.1 Buceros rhinoceros silvestris | reverse complement strand
CTTTCCCTAGCAGACCAAAGGTTTTTATTCAATGTGCTAAATCCCCCTTTCAAATTAGCTGCTTTGGTGAGGAAAAAATGACTTTTTTTTTTTTAGACACTTCAGGATTTTATGAATGTAGGCAAATTAAAGCACCGTAAAAATAAAGCCTGCAGAGTCCAAGGGAAGTCTGGAGGTCAGCTGAAGTGCAACATGCTGAAAAGTTGTGGGTTTTTTTTCCCTCAACCATTTTACTAGCTAATCTTCCTGGGAACAGACTGATATTTACTCATCCCATGAGACAGTGGAGTTGTCAGTAATCCAAATGATACCAAGGGATAAGGTTTAAGGAACTCTACCATTAGTCATCAAATGGGAGGAGGTGGCACAGTTCTTTGGTGATGGACTGTGATTTTCTCCTCTTGTACATTTTATCTGAATTTCCTTGCATTAAATGGGGAATTGCTATGAATTGTCTGTGGGGGAAATAAATGACAAACTAAGAGAATGATCCCCCATCACTAAGGCCTAGAGGAAAGTCTGTGGCCATCATGGCTGTATGGCATCAAATAAAATGACAACGTTCTATTAGAAAAATAATACACGAAAGAGTGAAGCACTGTATTTTCCATACTAGCTTCCCCTGACACTCTCATGGCTCCCAGCATTGCTCCGAGCTGTGCCGTACACTCACCAGCACCAATCTCCACCAGCCTGGGCACCACCAACCTTCACTCTTCTCAAGGGGAGAAAGTGCTTGTGGCTTTTTTCATCTCCCTACAAGCCACGTTCGCTTTCTTTTCATCTGGTTGCCAGGCATATTAAGCCACTGTTAAGGCATGGGGTTAGAGGGTAGAAGATCTGAGAACCTTGATCTGCTCTAACTATCTGTGCAGCTTTACGGGCAACCCATATACCTGTGTTTCTACTCAGAAACTAAGTACCCCTGGGGTTGTTCTCTGGTATTCGCCACCACCAACACACCACAGAGCACATTCAAATCACTACGCTCTTCTCACTTCCAAAGTAGGGTCTGAATACACATTTGAATTGATGATTGGGAATGGTGAGCTGCGCCAGTGAAATGTTTGAGTTGGTTTGAGACAGAATTCAACCATGGGGCATTCAAACATGTAATCTCATTTTGTAGAGGCAGTCATGTCCCACTACTCTGGGACACGATTGTGTCGCCACTCCTTGTGCTGGGTCTCTGGCTCTCTGCACTCCACCTATCAATGAAGGATCATAGCAGTTCTTTTCCTATGACATGAAGTTAAGATGTCATAATATGTCATCTCCCTGTGACAGAAATAATCACAGATAGGAGAGATCAGTAAGAGAATAATCTTAGGAAATACTGCATTCTTCCAACACGCCTCTGATTTATTCTATCCAATGAGTCCACAAAGGCAGCAATGCACCTTGCAGTTTTGGCCCCAGAGGTGCAGAGCCATCCTTCAGAAGCAGCTCAAGTAAAAGGAAGAATGTGCCCTGACATAGTACTTTGCATCTCACCATCTCAGCGTATTTGATACCCTTATGCAGGATGTATAGAGCTTTGTCCCATAAATGGTCCCAGTGGAAGTCAAGTGACATGCTACACACTGGGTACAGACAACTCAGAGTTTGGGAAGGCTCTGACATGCACTACATGCTGAGATGGATGAACACAATCCTATTGGCATATAGGAAAAGGCAATGTTTGGTCAGCTACATTGCTCCAGGACTCTACCGACTGCACTGCCTAAGTCTCCACTGAGTAAAGAAGGAGTTTAGATACCACAATGATACCACAATCTGGAGCTGGATCCTACCACGTGGGTCAGTGGAACCAAGGTAAACTCATCTTACATGTACTAGAAGACTGCAGCAAGGTAATTTGTCCCAGTTTAATTTGTAATTGACTGGGGTGGAAATGTCTTCTACATTGGCTCCTGGCTCAGGGTGTGTATGCACACGGAGAACTCCACACCTCAGCTAAGGTGTTGTGGCTTCATTCATGGTAACTTGTGCCTAAACCTCACCATAGCATCTTTCGAACTGGATCTGAGTATAAACTGTCATGCATAATGGGGCAAGTTTTTGTCTAAGTGCTGTGGGAAGTAAATGGGGCTCACATCCATATGTTTCTTACTCATCAAGATTTATTCTGCTTTTTGCCATTTCATTGCCTTCCAGAAGTATTATTAATTCACTGCAGCATATGTCAGAGAAAAATCAGTAACACTGCCTTCCCCGATAGTTCTCAGCTGCTAAATCATTGGTTTTAAACTCAGAAAGGTAAGAGGCAGAGAAAATAACCCCTGGGTGAAGAGTAATCTACTTGAGGTTACCTGTATTTCATAATCCTATTGTATTTGTAAGTGAACCTCCAGTAAAGCAAGATAAAGCATCCACTTAAGGCATGAATGCAGTCCAAGCTGAGAGACAGAAGTCTGTACAAAGCCTGTGAAAACTCAGGCAGCTCAGTCAGTCTTATCACTGCTCTTGTGCATGTATGTATGCTGCACTTCCATAGGTCTTTGCTAAAATTGATGAATATTTTTGGACATGCTGAGTGAAGTGAGGCCACTCCAAATCAAGTGGATGGGAGCCAGCTCCAGTCCAGAATTATGCTTTAGCTAATGTGTCCCGCTGATCTGCTGACAGCAAGAAGGAAATAAACAGGAGGTAAAAAAGAGAAGACCCACAGGGCAAGGAGGCATTGGAGAAGGAACACAACCTCTGAGACATGCAAGGATCCCCGAGTCTGTCCTCAAGCCACACAAACCACCTGGACAGAACTCCTCAGCTCCTACACACCTATATTTGTCTAGTGCTCTCAGAGAGGCCAATAACAAGATGGGAATGAAGCAGCCACATGAGAGGAGTATGTGCAGGAAACGCAGCGTGCTGTTTTTGCATACCACATCTGTGGAGGTCCAACTATCACAGGCATGGAGCTCACCACCAGCCCTCCAGTCTGGCCCCACCTGAAGGCAACCAAGGATGCTCAGTGTCTCCTGAAATGTTTGATTGCTTTTCAAGAAGCCTTGTGCTCACCATGACTCCCAAGAGGTCACTTCGTCAGCTCCCAGCCAAGAGGGCTGTGGACAGAAGTTGCACTGCTTCAGCTAAGAGAGAATTCACAAATTCAGGCCAAGCTTCCCTTGGGAGGCAGAGGGGAGAAACTTCCAGCACACTGATAAGCACGAGGTCCACTACAGCAGCAACAGCCGCCTTCCCCTGTTCATGTACACACTGATAGTCAGTTCCTTGGTCAGGGGGATGGACAAGAAGACCACAACAAACTCTGTGGTACCCTGGGGAGTCCAGCATGGGGGTGTGGTGGAGTTATCACCTTGTTAACCTCATGCAGGAAAGTAAAATAAATAAATGTGGCTGTCAAAACTGTTCAGAGACATCCTTGGCTCATGACACCACACCACAGTGTGATCATCTTCCTCTTAGTACTCTCAACATCTCTGCAGACCAAAACCACCCTTTGTACTCCACAGGTCTACTCAGAAAGGAGCCCAGGTTTCATTTTACACCACCATGGCATGGTAGACAACAGACAGCTACTAACACTGTGTGCATTGTGGTGGTGCTTGGCACTGTCTTTCACAACGTCCTTATCTTCCTTTCCCCTGCATAAGACAAGGCATCCAGCTCAACCTCATGGTGATGACAACATCACACTGATGCACGGAGGTATCACTGACGTCTTTTGTCATGGTCACTGCTTGTCCCATCACATGAAGTGGAGTCTGCCTGAACATCAACAAGTGCTTTGAACAGGTTTTCTCTGCACAGCTTGGCTTTCACACAGCTGAGGAAAATGAATTTCTGTGGTCCCTTGCAGGGAACCAGTGTTGTTCCAAACCAAACAAAAACCTCAAACCAAACAAAACAAAAAATATGTTTTTTTTTTCCCTTAAGGAAATCCAAAACTGGAAACTTGCATTGTCATAAAAGAAGTGCTGACTAGTTCCCAAGCAGGTAACAAAAATCTTTACCCTCCAGTAAACTGGATCATTTTTATCATAGAGTAATACAGCACAGCATGAACTTGGTCTCTAGGTCAGGTCCTTCCCTCCAGCATATTTCTGCTCAGGGCAGGCATAGCATTGCCTTAGACTCCTCCAAACTTTCCTGACAGGCTCCTAAAATTTCAGAGCTATCCGAGCAGCCTGTTAAATAACTTCAGAGTCCTTGAGCCAAGCACACCTCTGTCCTTAGAGCACAGCTCCATCCTTAGAGCACAGCCATCCCCCGGCAGCTCCCCACACTGGGGACACACCAGCTCTCCTGGCTGCACAGGAAGACCAGATTCAGCTTCCCAGCTTGCAGATGGCATTCCTTGGAGCAGGCTGTCAGAGACTTAGGGGCTTTCAGTCCCATGTCCCATTCTCTCTGTATACAGCCCTGATGCCGTTCTGCATCAGCCCGGGCTCTGCTGCAGCCGGTCACTGAGAGCAGTTGGAGGCAGGAGGCATTGTAAGGGCTGTCAGCACTGCAACCAGTTCCAGTGACTCTCTTTTTGATTTACATTTTCTACATCCTTTCTGAGAAACCTCAATTGTCTATTTAATCCCTTAGCACTGGTGCAAAAGTATTCAGCTGTGCAACCCAGTATAGCAGGCGCAAATTTGATACCCATTAAAGCTGAGGAGTTACCAGGCATAAAAACCCATATGGGGACAGTATAATCCCTGGTGTAATTCCATTCATTTTTTATGTACCAGTGATGAATCTGACACAGCCATCGGGATTTTCATCTCACACCAGCTTCCCACAACCCTCTGTTGTGTCCAGTAGAAGCAATTCCAGTTGCATTTATGTATATGAGCAGAATCAATTTTGTTCTGCTGATGTTCTTGGATGCTCCCCTGCATGCTCTGGTCAGGAGCGGGGACCACAGCTTTGCTCCGCCTGTGCAAAGTTTTCCGTACCAAATCGATCTCTTTACAACCACACCATTTTTAACTCTGCTTACTTCCAGAGTGTGATGGGAGCTGGGCTGAGAGGCAAGCACACAGGGCAATGGCATGAAACGCTAAGCTACAGCACGATTGAGTTAGGGCACGACTCAACCCTGGTGCACGAGTCAGCACCACTCTCTGCAAAGCAGAGATGTGCTTCAAAGGACTGTCACACAGAAGGTCCAAAGATGACAACGTGGGCCTGACGGTTTGTAATATACTTACCACTGGGTGCAGCTGAGCACGTGTGTCTCTTGTGAGGTTTTATTGTCTGGATAACAAATTACATATCAGGATGTAAGAAAGTCACAAGTATTGTACCCTCACTTTATAGGCCTGGCATTAATGTATGCATTTGGGTTTAAAGCACTTTCTTGCAAGTTAAAACCCAGCCCTGCAATGAATTGGTGTAATTCAATACTTCCTTTGAAAAACCTTCCACAGGAAGATTAGAACAATCTTAGCGATTACAGTCTATCTGGGGTCCACAGATGCCAGTAATCTATGGAAATTCTGAACTCAAAGGATTTATGTCTAAATGTGATTTAACATCCACTACCAAATCTCCATCGTAGTGGGGTTTTTTTAATGGTTTCTTTCTTCCCCCTCTCTCACTCTCTTTTTTCCCCCCTTCAGACCGAATTTCTGTAAGTGGCTGTAATGTCTGTCTCAAAGACAAACAGGCGCAAGCCAAACAAGAGCCTACCTCCTTTTGTTTTGTTGCAGCCCTTGCCCGCGCTGCGCCAGCACCATCCTCCACGGTAGTTGCAGCAGTTGCCCCAGACAGAGGCTCGGCACTGGAGTCTGTCCGCAGCCCCTTCCCTGATGAAAGGCAGCTGGGGACGGGTTTCAGTTTATTCTGTTTAAAGATCTATCACGGACTCCCACGTGAACGGGAATGTACAGAGAAGTCACAAATCAAACCTGAACCGTGCAGTTCACTTAGGCTAACGCTATTTGCACCATATGTTTTGCAGGTTCATTTCACTGGAATAGAAAATTGGTCTGAAATTAGGGCCAGATTTTAGAAGGCAGCACCGAAGATATGTCCCCTGAGCGTGCATGTGTATGAACCCAGCCGAAGGGACAGGTCACTCCCAACCTGCAGAGAGGCAGGGTAAATGGACACCTACATGCAGAACATGGGGATGGGATGTCCCGTGGACTTTGTGTGTGGGGTGCAGCTTGCGTACAGGTCTTCCAGGTGCCTCCTCAGTGCCTGTTTCAGGATCCCGGCCCAGGTGTTCCCTGTGTGGAGAGAGTTTTTACTTCCCAGCATTGGGTACTCCACATGCAGATCCTTACATCCTTAGGTGGACATACACCCACAAATCTTCAGTACAAGCTTTTCAATTACAGGGCTTTCAAACAACAATAACCTTGTCTTCCCAGCCTGTTCAAATAAACTGTTGCAGATTAAGGGCATGAGTTTTTGTCAAGTTTAAACAAATACGTAGAGCACAAGAGCTCTGCAGTATTGCAGTCCTGTGACAGCCGGCTCCCAGAAGCTCTCCAAGGCAGAGCGATGTGCTGATGGGACTGCTTGCCCATCAGCTCCCCTCACGCTGGCTCAGAAGATGCAGATCCAGTGGGTCCTTAATCCAAACCAGGGTTTTGGTTTTACAGCTCTGGAATAAGGAGGTTTTGCTTACCCCAAACCTGGCTTCAATTTTATCTCATTTCCATAAATAGCACTAGGAACCTTTGGCAATGTTTTGCCACATTTTGCAGTGGAGGACAGGCGAAGACTCAAGGCCAGTGCTATATAAGGGCATCTGAACGGTGTTTCTCTGGCCTCTTTGCACCTGAAAGCCTCTCGCGTCTCCTGCCCAGATGTTTTATCCTCTTCTGCTTTTCAGTCCTTACTTTCGAACTGACGTTCCCTGGTGTTTCACCTCATTTCCTCCCGGTTTCCACCTCCATTTTGTCACTTAATCATGCGGGCCTCTGCAGCCTCTCATTTGCTTGTGGTAAATCTGGCATCTTTATTAAATCCAGACTGTTTCACTCAGGGGGCACATTTACAGGTAAATCTCCTTATAGGCAGCCACCTCTGACTCAACAGTACATTTAATCCTGCAGCTGTCAGACGAAAGGTGATAAATCATTTACCTCTGATCAAATAAACCCTGCCTCTTTTCACTCAACCATGGTACTTCCCCAGCCTTATTTAGGACGGGGTGTTGGCTTGGTCTATGACATGACTGAACTTTTCAACGCTAGAAGATCAGCTCCCTCGTCAGAAATATCTAAACTCCTGTTGGTTTAATTTGTGCTGAATCGGGGCCTGAAGGAAGCGGTTTTCTTCTTTGTTGGGGTTTGGTTTTTTGTTTTTTGGGTTTTTTGAGGGTGGGTGTTTTTTGTTTGTTTTTTGATTCCTGATGCTAGAAGAAGGAAAACAGACCCAAAAAGCAATCTTGGGTCAAAATCCTGCTATAGAGCTAGGAAAGGGTTAAAGGCAGCCCCTCTCCATCCCAGGGAGTGAATCAGTGGGCTACTCTTCCCCGGTGCCCTGCCTCTACACAAAGCCCCATTGAGCGGGGCAGGGCCAGGGCAGGAGGGGTTTGCGAGCAGTTGTAACTCCACCAGCCCGCTCCTTTCACTGCACAGACCCAGCAAGGCCCGCTGGCAGCTCCCGCCGAGCTCGCCGGCTCTGCCAGCCAACTGCTCCCTGTTTGTTCCCTTTGCTTAAAACAACAAGGCACGCAGGGAAAATAAATACAAAAAGGCCCTGGTATGCATGTAGCGTTAAGCTGCAAGAGCCACCGCTCCAGTCCAAGCACTTTAAAAACCTACGGTTTCTTCTACCGTGCTAATTTGATCGTGTTGCACCTGCAAAGTATTTTTTATTCCAGCATTCTTCTTAAACACAGATGTACATGCTGCGCTGGAAGCCTTCTGAAGTGCTCTGTGTTGACTTAACCCTTTCCCTCTGGACTCCAGCGACTTCAGTAAGATCAATTACGCCAAGGCTGAGCACTTTGAAAGCCCCCGCTCTCAGGTGTGCAGCCCACATGCTCCAATCTGTGTGCCTGTACTACAGCTACCCCTTGATTTCTAAATATAGTCCGATCCGTACAGCCTATCAGTCCCTTGACTTCAGTGAGGCTGTTCAGCACCTATAAAAAATCAGGCCACTTGTTTTAAAGTGCTCAGACATGGATTTAGGCCCCAGATGCTCCAAACCTACAGCTTAAATTTAGACATCTGCATCTGTACCACTGGCAAAGAGCTTTTATTTTTGGAAGCACTGAGCCCCAGCAGCTCCCATTAATTTCAGTAAGAGCTGCTGGGAGCAGAGAGTCTTGGAAACCTCTTCTGGGGAAGCTGTGCTAACATTAGACTCTTGTTTTCAGAAGCATTGACTTGAAAATAAATGACACACATTCAGGAGTAAAGAAAATGTTTGTTTAGCCTTCCTAGTTAATAAAGTCATTCCATGAGCAATGGATCTGGTAAACTCCAGTTTGCTGAGGGTTGGTGCCCAGTGTCCTCAAAATCCCACCACCAAGCAGCAGTTTGCTCAGCTCCCTCTCATGTGCCCAGCCTGTTTGGTAGCCGAACTGCTGTGTCCAGATCCTGCTTGGCTGGCTGAGCAGTTTGCTGCTGCCACTGAAAATGGAGTGACAGCTACCTTTCCTCCAGCGCCAGCTTAATTTCTTCCTCTTTCTTCTAACCAGACTAGTTTTCACGGAAACTGCAGGAACTTATGTGTTGCAGACCTTTAACCTTCTATCAAATTTGTTTGAAAAATTGCCCAGAAGTTATTATGGACAAGAAACACAACTGGATGAGATTTGTTTCCTTAGGAACCTAGGCTAAAAGAAAAAATTAATCAGATACTTGTGGATATCTGAAAAATTCAGGCTAGAGAAGTGAATTATAACCAATTAAAAAAAAATCTACAAAAGACAAAGCCAAACAAGTTTGCAAGACTGTGAGACCTAAAGGCAAGTGGAAGTTTAAATGCAGTCGCAAACCTGAAAAATGCATACAATAAACAATACATGGCATTTTCTTCCATTTTAACCTACAACTGTGTGAGACAGGAGAGAGTGGTAGGACGCGTAGCTCCTCTACATGGAAAGCACATGGCTCACTTGAAGTGTACGATTTAAGTAAGCGTCACATTCAGGTAAATACCCGAGCAACACACAGAAGCGTTTATAAGCAATAATTCACACCCAGTCAAGGATCCATCCCTCATGTGCCGCAGTAGTTGAGAAGTGTGCGGTGCCTGGGGAAGAAACAGCCTAACAGGAGTTTTTGAGATGGCATTTGCCATGCTTTTAAAACAGTTGTAAATACAACCCAAAAAGCCGTAAGTTCCATCTGTGTTCACAGCTGAAGGAGACACCAGTAACTCGGTCTCCCCTTCCATGAGACAGGAGAAAATGTCAGGGGAGAACACTGTGATTTTCTAGAAAGTGAGAAAATGAGGAAGAGAAATCCATGGCAAAAGCAGCTCAAGTGTTTTTAAAAGAGCATGCTTGGGAAATGAAGCCTATCAGGGCAGTGAAATTGTATTGAAAATCATATGAAATGTCCAATCTCAGGATGGGAGGAGGAGCTTCCAGGCTGAATCAGTGGCCTTGTGCCGCTCTTTGAACCATGATCACCCTGGCTGAGGTCTCCAGGACCTATATTGGGAACAGGCATCCCAAGTTGCAAGATGATCCCAAGAGAAGATTTATTCTCTTTCCCCTTTTATCTTTCACACAAGAAGAAACTGTTGATACAAAATTTTGCTGCTACATCCTCTGAACAAGATATAATCAGAAGTTGTATAAGCCAGACATAAGGGCTTAGCTGCCCTTGCTGGCAGGAAATATTAACTGTAGATAGATTGCAGATATAGATAGATAGATACTAACTGTAGATAGCGATGCAGTAGGCAGTTAGCACATCTTTGGGGATGGCCATGCCAAGATGTTCAGGAGAAGAACACAAGGAAAGCCTGGGGTGGGCTGGGACAACATGCAGGAGTTTCATTAACTCTATACATGACCCTTCCAAAATCTTTTCTCCAAGAATTGTGAAGAAAATCCCGAAAGATCATATTTTTACAAAGCAGCAACCTTGCAGTATTTCATTTTGAAAGCTGTCAAATGTGGTGCTTCTAAAACTCACTGCCATGGCTGTGAAAGATGGGTGAGCTGGATGATGGGTGTCCTGGCTGCCCTGTCTGATAGGTGTGATGTCTGCTGTTATGGAGTTATCACAGAGGCTGCCAGGGCTTCCCTTGTCTCTGTTCATCTGCTCCCTGGGCTGCACTGGAGGGAGAAGCCAGGAAAGCCTATGGACAGCGTTATCAAGCTTTAAGGCTCCCCAAAACCTTTCCTTCTGCCCAACAAACTGGTAGGATGCAGCAAAAGGCAGCCTTGGGGCACTGGCTCCCAACAGCCAAGGCTGCCCAGTTAGGCAAGAGGTCCCCCCACCTGCAAGAAAACAGAAAAGCCTCCACCACTGCAGTACTGATGTCTTTTCTACTCTTTCTCCATGTTTGTAATCAAGGAATACAGTGCTAAAACTGGCAATAAACCCACAGCAGACCTCTTACCCTCCAGTTTCAGAAGCTGGTCACATTTTAACCCCTCTCTAGGTTTTAGGTTAGCAAATGTCACTCAAAACCTGACAGGAACACATTTTTCCCCCTGTATTCTCTCACGGCTGTGGTGGTGATATTACACTGAGGAACTCTGAGGGAGTTCTGCCCCACGAAGTTTTCCTACCTGCTTGTGTTTGCTCAGTTTGATGCAACATGGAACAAGGTCTGGCTGCTCTCAAGAGACTTATTAGGTTGATGAGCGATGTTCAAAGAAGATAACTGAAGGAACAGACAGCAGGGAAATTTTCTAACTGTGGCACTGGACTAAGCCAGGTTCTGAAATCGGTGCTGAAGTATCACAAAGTGGAAAAAGGGCTACATGGCGATGATAGACAGCAGTGAATCTAGAGTGTAAACCCAAGGTTTTGTCTCATTCAAGTTTTTTAGGCTGTCCTCAGAAAATCTTAATATCGGGTTAACAAAGAGCACTGTAGTACAGACCAATCCTTTCTCTCGCTGAGGGCCTGCACCCTGCCATCCTGATTTATTACTTATTCATAGCATGAAAAACCCCTTTGGTTTCAGAAGGAGATATTTCAGATCAAGGACTTAAGCATTTGTGCCTAGATTTTCAGTCCACGTATTTTACACACTTCTGAACACTAACAACAATGCTGTGACTCTGTAGGGATACATGTTTTTAAACCAGCATCAAAACCCCTTTATGGCCAAGGTTTAAAATGTTGAATGCATTAAAGAAGAGAAACATTTGCACTGTGTTTCTTATTGTTGGTTGCCTTTCTGTAAGTGCTTTCAACACCACCAAATTAGTCCAGAAGTGGTTCAAAGCAGCTAAAGGGAGCTTTGGAGGACTTGGTGTCAGCTGGCATTCTAATGAGAATTAGACAATTGGAAATAGACAGCTCCGAGGCCAAACAATTAGCCAGACAATTAAAAGGCTCTACTGTACAGGGTTTTATGTGGGATAGGATAATGCAGCGCAATATTTGTGCTAATAAGGTAGACAGATAAGAATGAAGTTAATTTCCCTTCTCAGCAGCTAAATGAACAGATCGCTCCATTTCAGTCAAGCCCAAAAGGATGTAATTGTTCCCTGATCGAAAAAAGGTAAACGGAAGAAATAGAAATGGTAGTCTCTGGCTACGGAAATAAAGCTGGATACTCAACTGGTGTGGAGCTTGCAGAGGTCCAGTGCCAATTCCACCTTGCTCCTCTCTGCCTTCTGCCAGTGCCACTTACACTGGTGTCATGGCTAAATACCTCCCTACTCTCATTCTGAATTTTTCCGTATGTACATGATAAGGTCATTATATGCATCTATTCTAATGTTTTTGCTAATATGTTTCTCCCAACTGATCAGAGGTAATGAAAAATTAAAACAGGGAAGAGTATGAACAGGAACTGCTACTACGCCAAACTATGCAGATAAGTGTCCTGCATTTGGAGAAATCGCAGGGTGGGGCTCACCATGGGGTGTGAAGGATGAGCCTCAACCCTCGAAAAAAACCCTTCCTGACCATGGTGTCCCCCTGTGAATGCAGTACACCAAACCATGGAAGAGACGCGGGCTGGAGGCCCGAGTGACCCCAGAAGCATGCCCAACTTCAGAAGGTGTATCTTTCCCCCGTGTTCTGAAGTCCTGTACCTCTCTAACCCTACGGCAGAACAATGACATGCCAAGAGACAGACAAAGATCCAAGTTCCATTACCAATCCAGTTTTGTATGGGGCTGGCTCAGTTACTGCAGCAGCGTCTTACACTGGTGCTTGCAACCTTCCTCAAGGCAATAGACTCTGAACTGTAACATCCACCTGGGCTATGCAGAACTGCACCCAAACCCCATGGCACAAAGCAGATGCTACCACTCTTGGCACAATGGACGTGGTCCATCCACCTGGACATGGTCCTGGGCAGCTGGCTCTAGATGGCCCTGCTGGACCAGACAACCTCCAGAGGTCTCTTCTGACCTCACCCATTCTGTCACTGTGTGGCTCTGTGATGTGCCACGTACCAGCGATGTCAAACAACACTGAGGCTTTGAACACTTTCTCCTGCACTGGAAGTGTCACCTATGGGAGGGAGGGCTGGGAGTTTGCAGAGATGCGTCTAGGAACTCCATTCAAAAAATGCACACGCACGCACAAACCAAGCCATCTAAGGTTTCTGGTTCTCTGTACTATCTTCAGCTTTCCTTGAGACAGCGCAGGCTGCTGCCAGAGCCTGCCATCATGCTTTACATTAGGTTATTGGCTTCTGTGGTATACCAGCAGTCATGTGTTGCTGTTTAGCAGAGAGCACCATCAAAACAGTGAAAACAAGCTATTTTGGTTTGGTGTCTCCTTGCAGTTACAAAAGAGCAGAAAGAAGTTGTCATACATGGGATAATGGAATCCCCAGGAAAACAAGTAACTTGGAAAATGAGTTGTTGGTCCATCTTACAGTGGGGCACACTGTTGTTTTTCTGCTGCGATGGTTGGGTCTTTGTATCTTTGAGGTTTACCACACATGCACAGGATAGGTCAGACATGGCCAGTTTTCCATGCTGCCCTTCTCTCTCCTCCTTTTTCCCCATCTGACAATATCACAGAGTCAAATGTATTTACAACGCACTGGCATGGCTCAGCTCAGTCCATAATTACCACATTATGGCTTCAGTCAAGCCATTTCTCCAGTAACGCCCAGATGTACCAATTACTTCTCCTCTGTAATGAAAATAGATGAGAAACAGGTGACATGCCCTGTTTGGAGCAGAGGGAGGGAAAGAAAGTTTTGGCTAATCAGAAAATGGCCCTGACAAGAATCCTCTATCAGAACAGCATGGTGAAGGTGCCTTACAGTCGCTGATGTCTGGCAGGACTCATGGGAAAGATCACAGAGCTAACTATCACTTCAATATATTGAATACGGGCATCCCTATTATTAACCAGAACTTCTTCTTGGCCACTGGAAACTGGAAGCATGTGTTTGAGGCTGCATTACCATCTCGCCAGCCCTGGCACCGTGAACTCTGGCCAAGTTCTGCTCTACCAAACGCCTCACTGGCCAGACCAACCCTGAGCAGGAGGCCCCTTTGGAGTATCAGGTGTACACTGGAGCCCTTACCCCTTCCCTACTCTGTTTTTAATAAGACTTTTTTATATGATTGCTCCCTGATTCTTGCTCTTTTTCTGAGCAGGCACACGTGGAGTTGAGGATCTCCATGATGCAGATATCACCGTCCAGTGGGAGCTGCCTCTTCACTGGGCACACTGACACAGAGACCAGGGCAGGGATGTCAGATGTAAACAGCATCCCTCTTGAAAACTGGAAACTGCAATTTTGACCAAAAAGCCTTTGCCAATGACCACTGAATCAAAACCGGGTTGGCAAGCAGTTTTGTCTAAGAATTCCTGACCACATCAAAACTCCTGGAAAACAGGCAGTATCTTCCTCTATTTGAAATCGATCCTCATTCACAAGCAGCAACAGGGGAAATTTTACCAGGCCAACATGCAGAATGCTCATATTGATTCTAGCACTGCTGCCTACAAACCACAGCACTGGAAAAGCTGTTGTTACACACAGCTACCTCAGATGGCTTCAAGGACGCATTTGCTCTGCCTGGCATATATAACTGAAAGCTACTTAATTTTAATTTTGTGCTTCATGTCCATATCATCCTCACCAGTGACAATGAGGTAGAGTGATGCAACACTGGTGGGAAGGTTAACAGGCTTATACCAGCCTGTAAAACCCATTACAATAGCCATTGCCTCCCAGCAAATACATTTAAATGTGAGGACTTTTTCTGCTGTGACATCATTACTATTACGAATGATGCTGCAGGACTTTTACTAGTATGTGGGGAAGTGTCATTCACACATGACTAATAGACAGTTGCTCATCATTTACATGATCTAACATTTACATGTTAGTGCTTTTCCCCACACTGATTCAGTCACATTTGTCAACTCATTTTTGCTTATTTTATTTTAAGCAGTTCTAGCAATGAGATGTGTGAAGCCTTGCTGTGGGCTAGCAGTGCAGTTCTCTGAAGGACTGAATCACAAGTCCTCCATGAGAATCTCTGAAGGATTTCACTGGAGACGCTGGTGCAGAGCTCAGGCGATCAGCAGTGGCTTCTGGATGGGTTTTGACATACTGCCTGTAACTAGAAGAGACTGGGGTCCTCCTGAAATCAATGGAAAGTCCTGATGGCCACAATTTCATCCAGTAAGATCCAAGAATGGCTGTTACTCTCAGATACTTACTCCAAAGAGGGCCAAGCTGCCCAGCTTTTGTTTTCTACTGAATTCAGCTATCATTGCCTAGGTTTCCTTATTGTGTGGCTTTGGCTTCTGAGCCCATCTGCTACACTTCAGGGTATGTTTTCATTGTGGTGCGTGGGCTCTTGGCTCATTAATGTGGTGTTAATGGAGTATGGCAGCTAGAGCCTTCCTCCACTCACTGATAAGACGTTTCTTCCGGAAGGAGGTTTGCCCACAGCAGATTCAGCAGCCGAAGCATTTAACTGCCATGGAGTGTTAATAACTGTCGGGTTATAATTACCAAATCTCAATATTTACAGAAAACCAGCCTCTCTATTGTGCAGCTAATAGTAAAATCTTGAATGTACGAAATGCCAGTTTGCTATGAATGAGGAGCTGCTTGCTAAAATTCAAAAGCAATTAAACAGTAAGTAGTAGCTGACATTAACGATCATACTGTTTACCAAGGAGCTGCCACTTACTGGGCACAGCTCTAGCGGTGAAGATGCTCTACGGGACAAAAGGACCTCCTCCTCCCCAGCTACACCAGAGAGAAGATTAGTGCATGCTGTGCTTTGATTGGGAGACTAGAAAACTCAAATCATTTTCAAACCTCTAGATATAAGGAAGAATTTTTCTACAATGAGGGTGGTGAAACACTGGCACAGGTTGCCCAGAGAGGTGGTAGATGCCCCATCCCTGGAAACATTCAAGGTCAGGCTGGACAGGGCTCTGAGCAATACGATCTAGTTGAAGATGTCCCTGCTCACTGCAGAAGGGCTAGAGTAGATGACCTTTGAAGGTCCCCTCCAAGCCATTCAATGATTCTACAATTTGAGTTGCCTCAAGCAGCTGGCTGGTAGCAGATTCCACTACATCTTCTTTAGCTGCTCTGATATGGGATCAGGTTGGGTTCTGAACAGATGAGGTGGATCCTCTGTTTTCTACTATGAAAGAGAGGGAAGGTACATTTAGTTCTCCTGACTTTATTCCTTAGTTCAACTATTTTCATCATCATCATCTATTTTAGAGTGTAAGTAAGTCCTTAAATGTGTTATGTGTCTTCTTCGCATGAGTGAGGGATCCGGCCCTCCACATCTAATGTTTATTCATATCAGTATTTATACTGCACATCTGAGTAAACAGAAATAGGCAAATAATTCCTTTAGTATTACTCCTTAGATAGCTTTTTTTTTTTTGCTTTAATGGCCCAAAGTCCCTTTTTTTCTTCCTCAAAGTGAAAAGTTCTATTCAACTTGAGTTGAACAGAGAAATCTTAATTCAACTTCAATTGAAACATTTTTGTTTACCTGGAAGGATTTTTCTTTCTTACCATTCTTTATTATTACAAAGCTGATATACAAATTTCAAAACAAAAGTTTGTTTCCTACTGAAAAAACAAACCATTTCAGTTATTTCAAAAACATCAAGATATGCCCGCTCTGCTGTTGCCAAAACCACTTGCTAAATTTCTCAAGTATTGGTAAAAAGTATCCAAAGGTGTACTTTTTTTTCACAGCAAGGTAAGTCTGTGCCCTAGAACTTCATCCTAACCTCCAGAAAGCAGCCTTTATCCACTTTATCTCCAAGCATCCCCGAAATCATGACTGCAAGGCTTCCCCCAATGCATTTATACAATGAGGGGGTCACCTGTAGAGACTTTACAACGGATTAAATGCAGCAGAGAAAGCCTGCCCAGTTATCATTATCAATACTGTGCTTACTCCAAGGACCAAGACCTGCACAGGAGGTGCTTGGTGCAGGATGGGACCCAGACCCACCCAGCAGCCAAGCCACACTGACTGCACCCCTGCAGAGGAGGCAGCCTGGCAGCGGCTTAACAGCCTGGCCGAGAGGAGGGGGGGGCAGCCGGTATCTGTGCGTGGGGCTTATCCTGGTTATCGTTTCTCAGCTTCTGCCAGGTCCTGCGTTTGCTCTGTAAACTGCAAATCCAGGACTGTGACCCTGAGCTTTAGGCAGCTTTTGCAGCCCCTCTTTTCCATTTTTCCTGCTCATGTAGAGCCTGCAGCCCAGTGCTGTGTCCCAGGAGTTCAGCCAGGGGGGGGCAGCCGGTATCTGTGCGTGGGGCTTATCCTGGTTATCGTTTCTCAGCTTCTGCCAGGTCCTGCGTTTGCTCTGTAAACTGCAAATCCAGGACTGTGACCCTGAGCTTTAGGCAGCTTTTGCAGCCCCTCTTTTCCATTTTTCCTGCTCATGTAGAGCCTGCAGCCCAGTGCTGTGTCCCAGGAGTTCAGCCCAGCATCTGACCCTTTCTGACAAGAAGTGGTTCAAGGATAAACTGTTCAAAACAGTTCGTGTGCCTACTCTAAGTTTTTGGATAGGAAAAGAATCCACTTTTGCTAGAACTCATTACAGCTAGGGATTAAGTTTTCTATCTCTCGGCACATTTGGTAACTATTTACTTAAGTAAATGGTGAAAAAGAGAAGCCTCAATTCTCCAGAGTTGCCTCCCTCAGCTTGTTTATCACTGTGTTGCAACGGCTCTGTGGTTGTGAAATCTCGAGCTGAAAACTCAGAAGGAAATTTCTAGTGACAAGCTTTCCTTGAGGCTGTAAACAAATAGAATTCATTAGGAGGAAGGAAGAGAAGCAGAAAACATAAAAATTAACACATGCGCGCACACGTGTGCGTGCACACGCGTGCAGACACGCTGCTTTTTCAGAACTTTGCTGAGAAAAAAAAATAAACCCTTATGCCAGGCTTTTTTTTTTTTCCACGGATAACCAGCTTGATCTAACGCTCGCTGCAGTCAGTAGGAAGCTGAGGTTTCTCAGACTGCAACAGAAGTCGGGCTGTACTTTTAGGCAGCCTATTTCATCTGCCATGCCCTGAAAGTGCTTTACTCTTTCTACACCTGCTTGTGCAAACTCCAAAACAAGCTCTGTAGGAGTTCTCAGGTGTTTGCTGATAGACTACATATTTGCTAAAAAGAAAAAGAATGAATAATGTATTACAGAGAAGCCTCTGAGCCAGCTGTACTAATGGCTTTTTACCTGTAGCACCAAGAGCTTGTATATTCTGGCTTCGTGTTAAAAAGTGCGCTGATTAAACCATAATATTATGTTTTGATCTGGCCTACAGCTGAATGAATTACTGGCAGGAAACACAGCTCATGAATTCAATCAAAAATCCTTTCATTTGTCACAGCCGCTTCCTGTCCGTCTTTTAAACATCTGCTTCTCTTGTTCGCGACAGAAAAAGTCTTTGTTAAAATAATAAGCATTCACCGATCCTTCCCTCAAATAAAGTGCGCGGTTTCTCAATGAAACACGCTTTCCTCCACGCTTCAAGTTTATTTTACGTATCTTTAATAGCTTCCTCGTACCCCTCTCTTTCTTTCCGCTTTGAAATTCTGGAAAATCTCAAGCTGACAAAAGAAGGCACTTCCAAAGCACAAGCTCGAGCTGCCCCCAGCCTTTCTGCCAACGAGACCCAGCGTTTGGGATGCTTTGCTACAATCCGTGCCAAGAACCTCTGCAGCTCCTTAAATGGAAGCCACTTCCTCCCCAAGGAGGCCAAGAAGTCATCCAGCGTCCTGGGGCGGAGGTGTTTCTCCAACATCCTCACTCTCCCGTGACTGCAAAGCTGCATCTGGGCTAAGCACGTGCTTGCGGGGTGTCACCAGTCCTTTCTCATCTGCCCTGTAACACAGCAGCTCCTCCTGGACAGATGGCCAAGTTAGGCGAGAAACTGTGAGCATCTCCTTTCTTACCTCTCCATTTCCAGTCATTGCAGTGACCGCTGAGTGGTATCTCGGGTCTAGGCTATTTAGTCAGCGCTTCGTCCAAGTGATGGGTACCAGCTGTGCAGCCCCCTCCCACTGCCCTTAAACATCTCACAAATCCACGATCAACACACTGGTGTTTATGAGTACATTTGGCACCATCAGGAACTCCACTGCTCTTTACAAGCTTCTACATAACGCTGCTGTCTCCTTTGAGAGCACACACAGAATCCGTCTCGAGGAGAAAAGACAGCGCAGAAAGAACCATGCCTTGACTATACCACCCAAGGAGACCTTCCGCTGTGCTTTTTGCAACGGGTCTTGCCTATCCTGCATTGGCCTTTTCAGCCATCAGCGCGCTTGCAGTAAGCGTGGGGAAAGCCCTTCCCAAATCTTCCTCCGCGAAGCCAAGCCATGATGATGACAGGGGAGGACACCAGTCTTCCAGTGAAGTTTTAAATCCCTGCCTTGAAGTAAAGCTCTTCATTTGCTAATTACTTCTTAATAACTAATTACCTACTTTCTGTAGTTCTGACAGCACTCTGGGTGTTCTAAACTTGACCATCCAGTGCTCAGCATCAAAATGCAACTAACTCTGGGGTGAAGCCTATGAGTTGTCTAACAAACCTTTACAGAACCCAAAAAACCCACTAGTGCAGGTGTTAGCCTGGAAAGTTTAGGGCTGGAGATGAAGCAGCTGTATTAGAAAGAACCAGCAGGACCTCCATGGGTCTGCCTGCAAGATCGCTCACACTGTGTGCCAAACCCACACCTCTTCGTAAAGCTGTGCAAGGGAGGATGACCCTGAGTGACTGGTCAGGGTCGGGGCAGACAGCTCTCTTGGGAGAAGTGGAGTTGAAGTATTCTTGCCCATTCTGAGGAGCTGGAAAAAACAGCGCAGTCCAATTAGTGCATTTTCATGTTGGGGTTTTTTTTTTCCAGCCTGTGAACTTTCAAAATGTGAGACATTGCTTGCAAGTGACTGAAAGCTAAGATTGCACGTGAAACAGGCTGATGGTACACAGGAGGAGAAATGATTAGAGGTATGTTCGTGATGCTTTTCCAAGTGCTCAAATGACTCTTTTTTTTGATTTCCAATTTTCCACTGTATGTGGAGCTTTTTAATTTTAATTCTAATGTAATTATTTCTGAAATATAGGTTACTTTTCTTTCAGGAGAATCTCGCTTTTACTTTGATTCTTTACTACAATACGGCTTTACCTCATGATCCCAGCATTATAGCTGAATAAAAGAGATGTAAATTAGGTTCATCCCAAACTTAAAAATTCCTGCAGCGGGTCAGCCTAAAGGTCAGTCTGTCCCAACATCCCAGCTCTAGCTTGGGCTGACAGCAGGTACACAGGGAAGAGGGTGGGAATGGGGTAAACACACAGGAATAAACTCTGTATTTTCCACCAACTGCAGGCTAAGGATCTCCTGAGACAGAGCTGGGGTGTTTGCATTTCATGGTTGTCAATAGATTTTTCTCCTTGAGATATGTTTAATTGCTTTTTACCTTGCAAATTTTTAGCACATACAGTATCAGGCAGCAGTGAGTTCCATGGTTTAACTGCGACCCCTCCCTCTGCCTGTCTGGAACCTGGCACCACCTCGTCATATCGGATGTCCCTTCGGTCTTGTA
>NW_010393705.1:27922-41069 GCF_000710305.1 Buceros rhinoceros silvestris | reverse complement strand
GGCGGGGCATTCATGGTTGTCAGCACCTCTGTTGTATTCTTTCACTTACTCCCTTTTTTGACGAGGGAGTCCCAAACATATAGAAATTTTTTTTTATACCTTTCTGAGAAGGAAAGACAGAACTAGTGAATTCATATGGCTCTGGTTTTCCTCTTTTTTTCCTAATAACTCCTGATGTTTGGTTTTGCGCTGCTCTCAAAGAACAAGCTACTGTTTTCACAGAGCTATTTCAGCTCCAGGATCTCATTCCAGAACAGACGCAGCTAACTCACAGTCTATCAACTGGCATCTACAGTTCGGAGTTTTTCTCATGCACAACACTCTACATTTATCTAAATTAATCTCATCTGCTCTTTTATTGCCTCACTCCTAACTATAGAGTGTCCCTTCTGCAAATCTTCGCAGTCAACTTTCATTTTTATTATCCTTAATAGCTTACTATCAATAGCAAACACTGACACCTCACTATCCACCCTCCTTTCCAGATTGTGGAAGATAAAAGCTCTCTCCAGTCCTGCCCTGAGCCATTTCCCCCCTCATTCCAGTTACAGTTGCAAACCCACGCTTCTACTGATTAAACTTGTTTTGCTTGTGGAAAGAGGTTTTCCAGTGCTGGTACAGCTTTACCAGATGTGGCCACATTAGGAGTACTTTGTCAGATTAATCTGATGGTATTTTTGTACCAAAAAAACCCCCAAACCAAACAACTCTCTTGTGGTTTAGAAGCATCATTTGGACACCGTATGAAACCTGGGGGTGAAGTGCATCCTTCCAAAAAGGAGCACGGCAGTTTAAGTAGGGAGACATCAAGGTACTACATAACTTTGGATTTTTAACCTTGGGGTCTAAATCAGGAGGGTAGTTTCTACTAGTTGATGAGAAAATAACTCCTCCAGGAGTATAAATTAAGAAAGAAAAAAGGGAGTTGACAGCAAACGTAGGAGCATAAATTATTTTATGTAAGTAAATAAGCAGACAGTTGCTGTCAGAGCTTCTGCTGCACATCCCCACATGGACACATTAAGATTTCTGTGGTGGCCCATGCAATCGTGGTAGGGAATTTTAAAAGGTACCTGGAGGGCTTCTGAAAACCTGTTGCTTAAGATCTGCAATATCTTTCTGTTCCAGACAACTCCAGCTGAGGCACTTCTTGAGCATCCCATTTTCCTACCCTCTGCATTATTTGGCCTCCAAGGGGTGCAGGGCAGCTGACTGTGTGCAAATGCATGCATATGAATAATGCCAGGTAACTTCAACTTGACTTTAAGCTAGAAGAAACAGTAAGAGCCAAGGTGGACCAGGATGGGAGATGGAGTCATTGCTGAACTGCAACATAAGGTCTTGCACAGGAGTTTTGCCTGCTGAATGCTGCTGGTGAGAAGATCGCAGTTCAACAGATGGTATCAGGGCAGCAGGCTGAGCCACGCAGTGAATGCATGAGGTCAGGCATGAGCTGCTTGCATATACCTTGCACCTGGGCACCTGTGACACGGAGAGTTTGGAGACTCCTACCCCTTCTTTTTTTTTTTTTTTAAAGACATTGAATGCAATTAGCAGGCAGCAGGTTTCACAGAAACCAAAGTCAGCACTTTTGCATCCAGGGCAAATTAAACAGTGGAGCTCATTGCCATAAGCTGTTGCAGATGCCAGAAGTTAAAACAGCAATTAGACAAACTTGTGGAGGGAAAGTTGGTTGGAATTACTAAACACAAACATATCATCTCCAGCTCAGGAGCTTACAGCACTATGATGGCATCAGGAAAAGGAATGCCATGTTTGCCTGTTTTCACACATTTTTCCTTCAGCACCCACTCCTGGCCAGAACTAGGACAGAATCCTGGACCTGGAACAGAACAGGACAGAACAGAACAGAACAGAACAGAACAGAACAGAACAGAACAGAACAGAACAGAACAGAACAGAACAGAACAGAACAGAACAGAACAGAACAGAATAGAATAGAATAGTTCAGTTGGAAGGAACCTACAATGTTCATCTAGTCCAACTGCCTGACCACTTCAAGGCTAGCCGGAAGTTAAAGCATGTCATTAAGGGCATTGTCCAAATATCCCTTAAACATGGATAAGCGCAAGGCATTGACCACCTCTCTAGGAAGCCTTTTTCAGTGTTTGATCATCCTCTTGGTAAATAAATGCTTCCTCATGTCCCTTCTGAACCTTTCCTGGTGCAGCTTTGAACCATCTCCACTTGACATACCTCTTTCAGACCCAGCATGGTCATTCTTTGCCTATATGTAAAAGTGCTGGGGCTCATTTTGATATAGTGCATGCTTGCTTTTGATTTTGAAGGCTCAACCGATCAATAGACTCAGGCAAAGTAAGCTCCATGAGATCTGGTTTGTCTAATGCACAAGGTCCTAGATATACCAGCCCTGCCAGCATTTCTTCTTCCCAGCTGCTCCTGTGCTGTGCATCACCTGATTGAGAAAGGCAACACAACCCACCAGACTGAGCACTGTGCAGTGCCAGGGCAAACACAGGAGATTTAGAGCCTGCGAGGCTTTGGCCTTTTGTACCAGATGTGTATATGGAAACCTGAGGTTCAGAGGAGACTACTCATACTAAAAATTTACCCTGCTCCGGCCTCTCTGTTGAGCATCTATTTTGCCTCGCTAATTGTTAAATGCCAGAAACTAATTTAGTATTAAATGATCTTTAATATCGTGCATTTTAGAAAAGGCTATGAAGCTCCTACGCTTCAGAATTGCAACTTGACACCCAATTCCCATCTGTCTCCTATTAACAAAAACAACCTAGATAATGTACAGTCGCATGTGGAAAGAGATAAGAAAAACTGATGAAGATGATATGGCGTGGACCACCAAGCAAGCAACAGTATCTTAACAGTATTGTCTGAGCCAGTGGCTAGTTCAAGGAATGACTGAACGAAGACGAGTGAAAATGAATGGATAGGGCCAACTGCACACTGACAAAGTGAAACTTGATTTAGCAAGGTGTAGGGAGTGACTTGCTTGAGTTCAAGACCACCCAAAACTCCGTATCATTATACAAGGGGTCAATTACATGGGCAATCTTGGCTCCAGGTGCTCATCCTAAGAGCCTGAACGAAAAGAGAGGAGATGTGCCAGGAATAGTTTGGATGATGGAGGGCACATGTATGTGACATGGTGCAGGCTGGCCTACCACCTGCACTGCTGCCTTGCCAGTGTTCACTCTGGCGGGGAATTCCGGTGAGCTTTATCAATGGGGCAAATGTGAGCAGCTCCAGGGATTTGCCTACAGATGGGAGTTTGCATGGCCCTGGGGAGAGCAGATGCAGATAGACCAGAGCACAACAGCCGGATCCCCCAGCAGTAATCCTGCAGGGTGGAGGCTTTGGACTTGGACAACAGCCAGGGATGTGCCAGAAAAGCCCTGAAGTCAAAAGGTTCAGTGACTTTCAAGTCAGTCCATACTGCTGAAACACTCACATGGCCCACTGCTGCCCGCCCCACTGGGTTCAAGCCACTAGAGAAACCTTTTCCTTTATCAATGGAGGCTCCAACCTCCATGTGTACCCACTAACCATCACAGCCCCTCACCCACAGCCTGCGGAGCTTTGCAATACCTTTCCCTGGAAGCACCAGGCTACGCTCCCTGTTGAGGAAGAAGAAAAGGCTGGATTTCTGGTCCGCAACTCCCAGAAGAGATAGGACAGGCACAGAGAGAGAAATCAGGAATAAAACCTGCTGCTGAAGCACAGCACCTTGCAGTATTTCCCATCAGGAACTGTGGAGCTCGCTTTGCTGTTGCTAGGGCCCAGGGTGTCTGTTGCTGCTGTTGCTTCTATAAATAAAGTTTCCATTACAGGATAAACTGAGCAAGCAGTGGTCATTTTTTAGGGAAATCTCCTCTTCATCCCCTGAACACACAGAAAAACAAAGGATCTCCACATCCGCCTGCCCCTTGGCCAGCCCAAGAGCAGTGAGCGAGCTTGTATGGTGGAAGGCAGCTGACGAAGAGCTCCTTGGTGGCAGGCAGGGACCAACCCCGGCTGCAACCCGAGGCTGCCTGTCTGAGGAGCAAATGGGAACTTTCTGCAGACACACAGCTGGTTCCTCACGCCGGCAGGATCACACATGATTTCTGTGTTCGGAGAATTCCACCGCATATAATTATTCCTTTGATCATGTTAAAAGAGCAGCCACTGCGTGCTTGAATCGTGGCTTTGCTATGAATTACCAATTTGGACAGGGAAAGGAGGCTGTAAAGAACATCCAGTCCAAGGAACGGGCCTCTCTGACTAGTTTCCTTTTTTTTTTTTTAAATTTATACATATTTCAACCAAACTGTGCTGCTGTCAGGACAAGCAAATCATTTCAGGAACTGCTTTCATTATCGTTAGCAAAGTGGAAGTCCTGTGCAGTGTTTGCTTTGGGCCCAGGCAGCTGCCCAAAGACGGCACTTCAAAGGTCTCTCCACGGCTCACATTGCAGCACCACCCTGGTTTCCTCGCCACAGTCTCCTCCAGCTCAGGACCTGCTTCTCCTTTCATTTCTCCGCTCACTCACCCAACATCAGCGGGCTCAGTCTTGTGCAAGTATCTTGCAGCAGAAGATGAAGTGTCCAAGGCAGCTGACTTTCATTACCTCACTGAGTTGCTAATCCAAGAGGACAGTTTGTGGCTAGCAAGTAGCAAGAATTGGGCTTTACAGGAAAAGAAAAAGCAGGATTTTCCTGAAGGATGAGGAATGCTCCCTCCTGGGGAATTCACTGATGTCCAAAGGACCCAGAGGAAATCAAAGGTCGAATGCCACTGAGACTCTGTGTGCAACCTAGCAAGGAGTCCCTAAGTCTCATCAACATATGACCATGGTCTCTCCCAGGTAAACACTGAGACAGAAAAAGATGAGCCTGGCTTTGGTGTGCAGTGCTTCATCCCACACCAAACCAGACTATCCAGCTATGGGAAAGAAAAGTCAGTGGCTCTGGCTCTCAGGGCTTGCCCACTAACCTCACAGATTGTGTTTGTACCACCAAGACTTGCCTCTGACTCACTGGCACTCACTGCACACAGCCACTGGAGAACAATAAACCAGAGGCAAGAAGCACTGCAGCTTGAGAATGCCCAAATGCTGAGCTAGGTTGGGTTTGACAAAGTAGCCCTGACTCCATCAAGCTCTTTGAGGTGACTCAAGGGCTGCCTTCACTTTTTGCTGCCTACCGACCCGATGTCATTGGGCATGAATCTGCTCTGCAGCTGCATTTGAGCAGCTTTGCATTCCAAAGGGTCCTGCTGGTCTGAAGGGGCTCTGAATCCACTGTGGCCTCTCTACCATCAGACCTCTAGACACTGTTCTGCTACTGTGCCAGCTACCGGCTAATATTGACTCCAATAATTAATTGCTTTTTCTATTTTTAAATATGAAAGCGTGTCTGTTTGGCTGTCAAGTGCAGTTATCACAGGCATGAAAGAGCCAGTTTTCAGCTGAAATTTAGCCAGAGGTTGTTTGGGATTTGCAGAGTAGATCTAGGGGCTGCATTTCTCTCCTGAGCAGTTCCTCCAGGGTTTTGTGCAGATTTGCCAAATCTCACACAACTCCAGCCTCCCTTTTCCTGCAGCTTTAGGTCTGGGAGAGAGTATCACAGCCCTCGATGCTGCCTTGGTTGGGCTAACCAGAGCTCTGCCCTGCTGTGCCTGTTGGCCTTGAAAGGTGGATCCTTCCTGCTCATAAATCACATTTGCTGCAAAGGGCAAAGTAGGTTCATTTCCTGTCTTTGTGCCAAGTTCCACTTGGGGGCTGTGAAGGCATCACCTGTGATCTGGGAAATGCCCCAGAGTGGGGAAGCAGCACAGGTCCCAGCTGGTGACACAGCAACACCTCCTTGCTTCAGTGAAAGAGAATCACAGCTGCCTTTAGGAACAGAGGTTTACACTGTTGCATTTTTTTTTCTAATGGGATGGAAGTAAATGTAAGCCAGTAACATTAAAGTAACAGCAGCAGTGAGGCCAGGCTGCCAGTGTGACCTGGGGTAGCTGGAGGCTGTGATGGGGATGGCCAGGGCAGTGCAGGAGCAAGGTAAAGCCTTCACAGCATCTGCTTCCCTGTTGCTGTTTATTAAAAGTGCTGCTTGTGTGAGTAGTTACTGGCATTTCTGTCCTACAAGTTAAAACACTGGTGAGCTTTACCTTGACTTGCAAAGTGAGCTGACTGTAGACTAGCAGGCTGTTTTCCCAGGCTACGCTGACAATGCTGAGTTTCTCTGTCTGGATGAGCACTGACCTTGCTGCACTGCTGCACCCCAGCATGCTGGCTACGGCCATGGCATACCACCTCCTCCCTCTGAGGCACGGGGTTGGCACAAGCCATGGTGCTTGCTGGGTGAGAAACCATCAGCTGATGGCTCAGGGATCTGAATCTGTCCAGGTCACAGAAAAGCCATCCAGCACTTTTCATCAGGCTGTTATGGCGTGCCCCAGTGCAGTGATAAAACCAGCTTCCGCTGGCAAGGTTCTGTAATGCCAGCCAGGTCTCACCATGGACATCCATCGGACACCACCTCTCAGCTGGTGGTATTCTCACTCAGGCGCTCCTTAACTAAAATGCCTTTCTGGAAGCAGCTGGAAGCAGCAGTACCTACACCAAGGAAAAGGCTGAGGCTAAACCAAGTTTTCTAGTTCATGTTAGCCAAACCTGATAGAAGACTGACTCACTTTTGGTAAACAGCTGTGGTTGTTTAAGATATTACCACCGCAGAGGTCTGTCGGAGTCACACCTCTTGTTGCAGAACCGGCTGGAGAAAACAAGCAAACGCTCCCTGGGCTTCCCAGTTTGCTGCCTGGCATCTTAGTGTGAAGCAACCTCCATGTTCTCTTCTCAGCTCTGGGCTGCTGGGATGCCTGTGGCTCGGGTACATGCTGCTTTCTGGGAGGCTGGGGAGGAATAATCTAGCAGAGATGGGGGATGGATGTCACTGCAGTGTGAATTCCTGGAGCTAGACTTTCAGAGCGAGGGTGGTACTTGAGGGGCAACTCAAGCCAAACAGATCCGACATTTCTCCCTCCACTCAGCCTAGCGTTAAGGGGGAAGACAAGCAACAGAGTCACAGTCAAGTGTCAGGAAGTCACAGGGGCATCCACGGTCTGCGCAGGTATCCCCCGTTTGTGTGTGTGGCATTATGGTTCCCTGGAGCACACTCGAGGGCTCACACGAACCAGAGCAGGCTCCAAGGCTCTTGAAAAGCTTTTGCAATATAATGGAGGAGATTTCTCCTTTCCCTTCTGGTAATCCCGTCAGCAGGGATAGGGAGCCAGATATGCCATGAAAGTAGCAATCAAATAGCTTTCTTACTCAGGGCTCGCTTTGTAAGAGCTCCAGCATCCTCCTGAATTTTGCTGACTGTTTTGGAGGGCTGGTATTGGTATTGCTCTGAAACCTGAAAAAACACCCAGCAAGTAAGATGCGTATTTCTTATGTTACCTGCGGTACATAGAACACCTCCAGCGTGTCAGTGTGTGGTATCTCACTCCACCCCCATCTGCACATACCAGGAGGGATTCCCACACGAGGCAGGGGAGACTCACAGCCTCTCATTTTCTCTTTGCCTCACCCTGACTATTGAGATGAAGCAGGCACTGAGATAGCAGTCCTTACATTTTTTCACTGAGTTGAAAACTTCCTTCCCAAGACACTTGTGCACTGACTCCCGCAGAAGCCAAAGCCAACTGTATTATCTGTACAGTGCTGCTGAGCAAAAGGTCAGAGTCAGGCTCACCATATTACTCATGCTCCCTCTCTGAGGAACTGAAGGTAGTCTTAAAGATTATGTTAGGGCTTTTGGAGATTTATGATACAATCCCAGGCTGTCTCTGGGCTTTTCCCCCACCTTGTCTAGCTGACTACAAATTATCATAAATTTGAAACACTGAATGCCTGAATATCTGATACACAGGGTCCCTGATACGGCGATGGCTGATGTTTGGAGTTTCACTTCTCAAAGTGAGTAATGTCAATGTGAGTGACCACAGTCAACTTATCACTGTGACAAAGACCCAACTATAGTGTTTGGGGACAAGAATATATCAAACCCTAAAGGTTTAATCCTGGATGCGCTTCTCCACTCTGATTTCACACTACTGTAAGATGGCAGAGCTGGCTCTAGAGGTTAGAGACTGTGATTCCACTATTGATCTGCTCCTCCTTGTCCCCTCACTTGGTTTTTTTACTGGAAACATCACAAGGGTTTTGTGGGGTTTATGAGCTATGCATTTTATGAATCAATTTATGCACCATGTCTGCTCTCAGCTGCACCATGGTAATTCTGGAGTGATCCCACTTGTTATTCAATAACAGAGCAGAGCAATCACTGCCGTCTCCTGAATTTCATTCTGCCTTTAGGGCTGCAGCATGGTGGTTTTCACAAGCAGATAAGAGGGTTCCATGAAAATGCGACAAATGTCGAATTTGGTGGGAGAATTTAACCAACAAAACAAATTTCCAGCAACCGATCACACTTATAAGGTACCAGAAAGCAAAAAAGTTCTGCTCCCGCACAAACCAGAGCAATATTTTCAAACATGATAGCTGCATCTGAACTTAAAAAAAAAGAAACCAACAACCTCAGGAGCAGCACAAAACATCCTTTGTTGCCGGACGTGAGAAAAACACTACAGTTCTAAAAAAAGCCATAGGAAGGAAGTGGAAGAACCTCGGAGGCGAGTGGGAGTGCGAAAGGAATGTGGCTGCATTTTTCCCCCTCCCTGCTTGTAAGCTCGCTGTTCGCAGGCAAAGGGAGAGCTGTTGGGAGAGTTTCACTGTTTGGGTAGTTTGCTGTTCAGGAGTGCAGTGCATACTAAAGCAATTGATTCTTCTGTGTTCTCTTTCTCAACTCTGTACTTAAAAAAATAAAACAACATCCCAAAGGACTAGCAGGTTTAGCATCAAGTTCTGCTCTTGCTTCTACTTCTGTAAGCTTGAAAGGATCTCATTTCCAATGATTAATTCTTGCATTGAGTTTTACCACCCTGATACCCGCACTCTTTGCAGCCTCTTTGGTGCACTCACAACCAATAAAACACAGGAGCGAGCAAGCACTGAAGACTTCGGCACTGAAACATTCAGAGAAACTCTGAAATATATTCCTTGTAGCTCCCAAGCCCCCGAGATTGCCAAAAACCAAGCAGAAGAACACAGAAGAGTCATTTGAAAACAATGTCGTGAAAAGGAAATCAATTTCATGTGCATTTCTGAGATTAATGACCAGCACAGAAGAGAAAAAAACGCGTGGACCACAATCTTAGGAGGTCTTTAAGTCACACTACGGCAGACACTTACGGGCAGAGTAACATGTACTCTCCACTTAAATTACCTGCATCTTTAAAACACCGAACTGGACCACTGGGCCAGACAGCAGCCTGATTGCCCTGAATAACGAATTACTTGTTAAGCCACAGTCGCTGCTGGCAGTGTGTTACCCAGAGGCACTCACTTGCTGAGCAGTGCTATATGGGCCACATTTGCTTAACCTGAGAAAATATCTTATCATTTCATCACGAATTTGAATTCTCTAGAGATCAAGCAGTAAGAAAGAAAATTGAAGACTTTGAAGTGACACAGAAAAAAAAGAAACTGAGATACTTAAAATCTCAATATATGGGGGGGTGGGTGGGGGGGGTGCTATTTATTTGTTAATGGTGTTTGTTATTCCATTGCTTGGCTAAATCTTGTGGTAACTGTGAAATAGCCTAAATTTTGTTTTATGGGGAGTGATGTAAACTCTGAAAGGCTTCATCCTTCATGTTCCCTCTTTGCAGCGGTGCAGTATGTTCCCTCTCTTCCCAACAAGAACTATCATTTATATTTAGCATTTCTCTTCACTCACTTTCCATTATTAATGAGGTTTGCATGACAACATATTTTCTGTTCTGTTCTAGAGCTTGTTTGCTCCTCTGATGCCCACAGCTACACTGTGTATCTTCATACGCTCCTGCAGAGAGCAAAAACAGTCAAGGAGCACCAGGAGGACAAGGAGTAGTAGCAACGGCACTCCTGACAAGCCAGGCTAGGCAAGGGTCTGTCTCTCCCTTCCCAGGAAGGTGAGAAGGGAAGCAATTTTGCTTCTTTATAAAAAAATGTGACAGAGCCTCCACATACCCCGTAGCTACTGTGGCTGCCATGCTTCATGTTCCTAGTTGCTAGAGATTTGCTGTTATCTCAGTGTTAACGTGGAGGAGCTTATCTCTGTGTCCAGCGCTTCCTGTGGGAAAGCATGGACCCGACTGCTGCCTTGTGTTCAGCAGAACTCCATATGCCAGTGCAAAACAGGTGGAAAACTGGGACCTACTAAAAGACTCGTCAGCCACCTCTGTGCAGCAGCAGGGAATGGGAACCTCATGTTTTTTTCTCACCATGGGCTTCCTCCTAAGTACTGAGGCCAAGCAGAGGTCCCAAAGATAGTTTGCTCCAAGCTGAATTTTTTAAAGCTACTTGGATGAGCAACCACAAGAGCCTCTTCAAACTGGAAAGAGACCATATTTACAGCTCCCTGATGAGGTAGAGTAATGCAACACCTTGATTTTACACATGGGACAAGCAGCAAAAGAGAACTACAGGATGTGCCTGTGGGAAGTCTGTGGCTAAGCAAAGGGAACCATGACTTCGAACCCATCAGGATAGGTCCTTTCTGGCACAGGCCCTTGGCTCTGGGTGCTCTACACTGATCCGCTCTTCACCCATACCTTTCTCCAGTGGTAGTCACAGCTCTTGAATTTTTGTGTGGGCTTTTCAGTGCTGGTAACTGACAGCAGCTGAGGGCATACCAGATGCCAGGCTGATGAGTGCCTTCCAAACATACCGACAGGCAGTTCCTGTGGTTCTGCTTTTTTGTTTACGCATGCAAAATCATCCCTGACTCTTCTTCAACTCCTTCTGCACTGAGAAACATCTGGAGCCCTGATGGGCAGGGAGAGCCACAAGAGGACATTCCCACTGGAACTGCCGGTAACAGCACTGAGCTGTGATCGAGGACCTCGGTGCCCAGTCCTGTCTTCATCTCCCTGGGTGATCTTGAATGAACCTCCACGGACTTGATCCACAGCCCCTCTGTGTTTTCTGGCTGCCTTCAAAGATTACCAGGTCAGGATTCATGTTTCTCTAAGGCTATGGGCCACAGCCATCACAATCACTGCATCCTATCACCAAGCTCAAGAAGAGATCCAAAGTATCTGCAGATAGACCACTGGTCACTATACCACCACCACCAAGCTTGACAACTAATGAGCATTTCTAGAGGGCAACGTGAATGTTGCCTTCAGTGCCCAGCTTGCTTACCGTATGGGGCAGCTCTTTCTCCCATCTGAGTTCTGCAGCTCTTCAAGGGAGGACCTGTCTCCTATAGCCCACAATAGAGCAGGGACTCCCTCCAGGGTGGGGGCTCACCATTTGTACTATAACATCGAGAGTCGTAACAGGACGCTGGTTCTGTGGTGGGAGGCAACACCCACACATGCAGAGAACGATGCTGGGAAAATTCCTCGGCACTCCTCCCACGGCCTGTGTGCCCCAGCTTTGCCAGCAGATATCTGCAGGGGGCCCTGGGCCTCCCGTGCACTGCCTTCCCTGTCGCCCCTCTGCTCCCACCGCTCCCTCCATCACGCAGTGAGACCAGTACCATGTGCAGATGAGGATGCGGCTATGGTGGCATAAGGCTGCTCTGCATTGCCTGCTCTTGTAGACTCGACAGCAACCAGTCAGGACAAGCCTGTTCCGAGAAATCATTCTGCTCTCACACTAATGAGATCACTTTTTATGAAACAGTGTGAAAAGTTACATCAGACGTGTTTTTCTCTGTGGGAAATGCATGCCTATTTGTCATACACAGGATGATGGTGCGAAGAGCTGCATGCACTCTTCCCCTTCACTTTCCATCTCCACACTTGGGTGAATGGGATGTTTTCCCTGCGCCTTCCACTATCACCAGAGCTTATTTTTAGCTCACTGACTGTCACTGTGCCTGTTTGGTGACTCCCAGTGCTAACAACAACTAAAAATTGTCTGTTGCAAAGCTGATACTCGAGTTAGTACCAACCAATTCAGCTTTTGGTTCCTGCTCAGCAGCACAGAGTGAGGTGAAAGTGCTGTTACCCATTACCCAGCCCCTGAGTCAGCTCAGGCCATTTTTTGTTGTTGTTGTTGTTTGTTTTCCTTACAGCAATTTCTTGAGTGGTTGCAGAAATGCAAACAGAAAGCGCTCCTGACAGATTGAAAACAATTAGGAACGTCTCAGAGTCACTGGAGCAGAGATTTTGTTATGATAATAAAGAATGTTCTTTGCTGGTGTATTATTTTAAAAGGAGAAAATTAAAAAGAAATATATCATGAAGCAGCTGACAGTGCTTAAAACCCACATCCTGTTGTTATCCATGGGCCTGGTACTATATATCGCTGGCAGCTGTGAGATGAACTTTCCCATTAGGCCCCTTCCAAGCCCTTAACCCTGACCCAAAGGGACCTTCTTTCCCTCTTTTAAAGGGAGAGAGAGAAATCAATCTCCCTGCTGATTCAGCTGCAGGCCTCTTATGTCCAAAGAATATTAGCAGTGCAAAAAGAAGAAGAAAAAAAGTGCAGATTGAGGTTTTTTTAATGATGTGGATCGGCGATATTTATGGACTAAGGTTCCTATCCCTGGGACCCATTTGATGCAATCAAATTACTTTCATAAAGCATCAAAGACTCAGATTCTAAACTGAAAACCCTTGTTTGGTCTTAATTCCCTCCAGCATGCTTAGAACTAATAATTTCCAAGACCAGATTAAAGTCACGGATACTACTACCCCTAGCTCTTGTAAACTTCCTCCTGCAGGACTGCCTTGCTTGAGAACCATAGACACTTTTCTCAGGCTTTTTAACAGCTACACACATGTCTTTTTAATTTCCTAAGACAAGGATAGTTCCTTTCAAGATGTTCCACTGGCTCACTGCTATTACTGTCAAAACTTGCTTGCTCTCCCTCTTTCGCCTGTTCTGTCTCTGCTTGCAGGCTTCTAGGAAAAGATTAAGCTGTATTTTTTAAAACAGCAGCGTTCCGTTCTCAGCTGCCTTGTTTTACAAAAAGAGAGATAAGAGAAAAAAATGGAGAAAGACTTAGAAAGAAAAAAGAAAGAGAACAAAAAATGAAAAAAGGGAAAG
>NW_010393705.1:22546-27832 GCF_000710305.1 Buceros rhinoceros silvestris | reverse complement strand
GGGAAAGAGAGAAGGAAAGAGAAAAAGAAAGAGAGAAAGAAAGAGAGAAGGAAAGAGAGAAAGAAAGTCCCATACTTAACCCTAAAGCTCAAATCTTTTCCATCTCTGTTAAAAGCTAACAGTGCCTCATTTAGAGGCAGAAGTAAAAAGTTCACTAGAAATGCCCCCATCTGGAAACATTTACTGGCTTAAGGTATCTCAGTCTTTTGCCATGTTTCTGTGAAGTCACATTTACAAGCTAAGCCAGTCTTTCTGCTCAGATAGTCAGGGTACAGAGGTAAAATAAACTTTAGCCCAGAGCCTTGAGGATACTCGTAATTGTAATTGTAATATGCCACTGTCACACAAATCCTGTTAGCACAGCGCTGCCTGCAAGACATGCTCTGAAAAAAGGCGAACACAGTCATTTCAGGAGGTCTTGCACCCAGCCAAAGGTTTGTGTCTCGTCCTATAGACCCAGAGTGCCTCCTCTGAACTATTGAGAACAGACTTTGATGATCTTTGAGGTGGTACTGTAGCTGAGCAGGTCCAGGCAGAGAAGCTGGAAGTGGATAAATGGGGGCAGCTCTCTGGAAAGCTCCAGCCAAGGTGAGTAGCCTTGACGGCTCAGTGAAGATTGGCAGGTTAGCACACCCCAGGCTTGCCATACAGGCAGCTCAAGGTGCACTCCAGGCTCCGTGGAGGCTCCACTCACAGCTCTTGCCCCCAGCATGGTCCCAGGGTAACTCACTTAACTTCAGCTGGATTCACATGGATTCCACTGGCTTAACTGTGTCCAAGGCATCATTTTGTTTTGGAGATTCACGGCAACTCTCATATCCTCTGTGTACAGATGGTGTCCATGGACAGGGTCCGCTGCTTCAACGCAAGAGATGAGAAGTAGAAAGGAGTGAAAGCCTGGCACGAGATGTCTCTGGAGCTGAAGGTGCTGAAGGCTCCAGCATCTCTAATGCTTTTGCCATGGTCCTGGACACATAAGACTAGAGGGAGGGAAGGAGAGTAGAAGGGAGGATGCTACTATTTTTTATGGAGACAAGCCCTCCCTTCAGCAGAAAATAGTAAAGCTGCCTCCTCTTCAGTCTTTCGTATACAATTCTGGTCGGGGCAGAGAAGGTGTCTGGTGTTACCAGATCAGAAGTAGGCTGCTGAATTCAGCAGTCAGATAAATCCAAAATTAATCCAGGTAATTCTTTGTTCCTGTGACAGTAGAAGGATGGACAAACACACTTTAAACAGAAAAACATTCTTCTGTTATTTCTAGCTTTGGTATCTAACATGGAGTCTCCAGGTTGGAAAACTCTGACCTAAAGGTTTTCTCCATTTCATCTGTGAATGAACTCAGCAATGGTTTTCCTGGCCTGAGTAGGAAGTGGTGAAATTTAACTCATTCATATGCCAAAACCACTTTAAGATCCTTGTTGATGAAGCATGGAAGAGCTGAGCGCTCAGAAATTGTGACTCAGCCTTTCCTCTCTCCTGTCCCACCCCCAAGAATTACAATCAGAAATTGGCTCAAAAAGTGCTAATTATTATTACTTTTTTTAAAACAAGTAGTAATGGAGAAGGGAAGTATTTTGCTGGACTCCTAGGTTTGAAGTGACTGTGTTCATCTTTCCAAGCTCTTCTCTATTCCTGAAACAGACAACTCTGTTTTTTTCTCTTCCTCTTGGTGCAGATCTAGATGTCAGATATAGGATGTGACCCAGGAGGAGCCACCATAGCTCCAGCGACTGAGGAAGGGCTGTGCAGTCTGTGTGCCTCCTAAAGCACACCCTCTCACAGCAATGCACCTTCACAACTTGTCTTGTCTGTGATCCCTGAATGTGCCAGGAACCAGGGGTGAGCTGAGCCTGACACAGTCATCTCAGAGAGGAAGGGAGGCCATGGGGCTCCAGCTCCAGGGAAGAATGGGCCGTGGCAGGAGACCTACACCTTTGGAGTAACCACAGGATTCAGGGACCTGGAGACTGGAGTGAGACCATCCTCCAAGGCGAGATTGCTACTGCAGTCAGGCAAGCTGGCAAGCCGCCAAGGAGAAGGTGTTATCGTCATTCTAATTAGCTGCTGAGTTACGATCCCTGATTTCATCATTTTGTGGAGTGCTCAAAGAGGACTCCAGGGGGGAAGGAGTCTTAGCACAATGCGCACTTTCAACACAAAAACTGGGCTGCCAGGATCACATCATCTTTTGGCTCATGCACTTAGTGGAGGATAGGAATGTGCTGAAAAAGGAAAGCCCTTCACTTCTGAGCAGCCCCGAAGGTTAGGGATGTGACAGAAGCTTTGAGCGGAATGAAAATTTAAAAAGAGCTGGCTATTTGTTTAAAACCAAGATGAAGAGAAAAAAGAATATAACCTTGTGTAATTACCTGATTGAGCGAACTCTTTTCTGTTGCCATCAGAGATAGAAGTTACAGAGGACACTACTGCACATCACAAGCCTGATAACAAATATAATAAGAAATAGGAAGAGTGGGTTTGTGTAGGCTTCACATCTGGAAGGAGGAGACCTGGAAGAGAGAGTGAGGAGCTGGTGATAGAAAGGACAATCTTCCAGATTGTTGGAAGTTACAGCCATGAGACATCGTGACCTTTCAGGCCTTAGACTTCAAATGAACTTTGACAAAAGAAGACTCTGTACAGAGGGCCAGGCACAATGGCAACAGAGTCATGTCACATGAAATGTGAGAAAACTCTCTATTGGACAAATAAAATCAGTGACCTCTTCAGCTGGCCTCCTCAGCACAGCTTCTCACCCCAGGGAGAGGGTGAGGACCTGCGCTCCTGTTTGTGAGCACCTACAGCTCCAGCAAGGACTTGGAGACCTTTACTCCCCTCTTTGGCACCTTCTTGTCTTGTCCTAACTATAACCCATGGTTGGGTTATATAGGTTAAGATAATTGTTCTTCTCTAGTGCCTGTCTCTGAAATAAAATTAGTTTTCTTGAAGTATGCAGATAGGGCATCTCATCGCTCGTTCTACAGCCAATGGAGCCTTTTAAGCCTACAAGTCTTCCCTCCAGAAATCCCAGTGAACGTGGGGCCATGGTGGCTCCACGAAGACACATGCACATGAAGCACCTACAGCAAAGTCCTCTGCTGCTCTATCTCAAAATGGCCAGAAGCTGAAGGAAGGGTCTCATAAAAAGCTGTTGCTACCACCTATAATCAGCTCTTGTAACCACCATCAGCAACTGTTCAACACCAAAGGTGCTCTTATAAAGTGCTTGCGATTGTCTTGGGGATAACCATCCTTCCTGCTATTATCAGTGGGAAAACTGGGGCAGAGAGGGACAAGGAGTTGCTTATGGCCACACCAAGAGTAAGCGGCCAGATTCCAAGCTCCTCCACCGAAACTCTCAGCTGCGATCACCCCTCCCGGCCATGCTGCCTGCCACCAGGAAAACACAAGAAGCAGGTCTGCAATTTGGCAGCTTACAAGACTATAAATATAGTTCAAGGTTGCAGTGATACAATAATAATCCACAGGAGTGAAACTCGAGCCATTTATGTGTCTGTGTGTAACCAGGGCTGGGAGATGTGTTTATGACACTGCTCAGAGATTTCCTCTCCATTATACTTTTAGCAAATGTGCACTGTGATGAAGACAAAATATTCTCTTTAGGTGGCTGTGCTTTCTTGGTCCTTTCTCATCTTCCAGATGCACATTTTTTATTTTCTCTCCCTGCCACTCCTTCTCCTCACCACCAAAATCCTTTTTTCCTTCCAGTCCTGCCTTCCCACTTGCTTGGGACAACGGGAGCAGCCAGCCAGCAGATTTGCACAGCTGGCAATAGTGCAGTCAGAGCCTTCTCTTGCAGAGCCAGTAGCATAATATAGCGGAGTAGGAGGCGAGTGTCGAAGAAGGGAAAAAGCTAAAGGCAGTAAAACGATAGTCTGGCTTCCAGAACACTACCTGAGAAGTCTCCAGACTGTACAACTGATGTACACCAACTGTCATCAGGAATATGGGGTAAAGATGGCTATCCCCGCCTTCCCTCCAGCATGGGCTGGGAGTTAGCAGAGAAGGTAGGTAGCGGACCTCCTTTCTCTCATACACATACTTCCAGAGATGTCCTTCTTGCAGCTTTCACTTGCTCTCTCCCTGGCTGCCTTGCTGTGCTAAAACCACAAGACACAGCTGGAACCAGGGACAGGCTGCTGGGCCAGCACACCTCCCCCTTTTCTGGTTGATTGTAATCTCACCTTCTTGTGTTTTCAACACACTCGTCAATTTTCTTTTGGGTAAACAAGCAAGGCTTCACTTCTGTCCATTCACAGTCTGCTTCGTGAGATTCTCCTGTGATTTCACCCCACGTGCTATAATGCTGGGTATGTTTCTGCCATTTGGTCTCTCCTTCAGACCTCCTCCCTGGGCAGCAACCAGTCTTTTTATACCACCTTGTCCCAGGACAAGGGCTTGGAAACTGGACCCTTTCTTCTGGAGCTCTCTTGGCTTTTCCATGCTTGTTGGCTCAGCTCCTTTCTCTCTGAGCCTACCAGCTGTTCTTGGAACAGCAGCTGCACCCGGAGTGCAAATGACCCAAACTGCTCTGTGCCTCTAGGCCAGTCAAAGTACGCCCTAGTTTGAGATGTCTTCATGTACCAAATTCCCACGCAGCCTGACTTCTCAGTGGGGCTAGGCAACACAGGTCAAAGTCAGTGGGTACCAAAGAAGCTCATCATCCTTCGGTGTGTGGGAAACACTGTCACCTCAACTGAGGGGACCAATTAGATGGTAGAGCTTCATTCAATTCCCAGGGGAATCAGTCCTAACTCTTTAGGTGAAGGTCATAACTAGCAACAGTCAAGTCAAGTAAGTAACTCCCACAAGCACAGTTTGCACCAACTGGTTCAAATGCATCACATTCCTACTCTAATCACCGATTAAAGAGGAGGAAATTGCACATAAATTCTGTTATTATACGGGATGCATTTAAACCACAATCAGTTCATATCTTGTTGCAACCACAGATCTTCAGGGACAGCAAGATTTTATCAAGAAGTAACTATACATTCCTAAGATCGAGCAGTTGGCCTAAGATCCACAGTTTATAAAAACCTGTTTTAAAATAAGCCATAAAATGTATTACATATATTACTGTAAACCTCCAGGGTTTAAAATGCAAGCGTTGGACCACAAAATCACAAAATCATAAGACTGGCTTAAAAAAAAAAAAAGCTACAGGAGATGTAACAAAGAAAATACTTAAAAGAATCCAACATTTGTTCATGCCCAGGTTTCTCAAGCTGTAATACGCATTGACTAAATGTTCACAGTTCTTTC
>NW_010393705.1:14235-22449 GCF_000710305.1 Buceros rhinoceros silvestris | reverse complement strand
TCCCTACAGCCATGATGGGGTCAAATTTTTTTGAACAAACTTGAGCTTTCTACTTTCTCTCTTTCAGGGGCTGCCGGTTTACCAGAGAAGTAGTGTTATTAGAACTTGCCATCACAAATGTATGCATTCACTGCACAAACCAAATCAAGCTGGTCATTACAGAGCAAATCTTCTTGCTAATAATGACACTGACTATGATGGAGTCATGCCAGAAGTCTGATGCCATTCTGGTTAAGCTTAGAACATTATATTGTCCCAGGGATACTAGCAGACATACGAATAAGCTGTCACACTTGGCAGTAAAGACAGACCTGCCCAATCCAACACATTCTTCATCTGACGAAATGGACTGAAATGATACAATGGGATCTTCATGGGCATTAGAAGGAGTTGGAAAGGGTGAGGCGATTTGGCAGGTGTAGAAATGAGATTGGGAAAAACAAGATAAATATTTTCCCCATGAATAATTGTCCATAAAATCTGCAAGTGAGACAATAAAACCCAGCTTATTGGAATAACTCCAGTCTGTGAAAGAAAGGTCTTTGGTGAAGATGAAGCAGAATGATAAGTGAGAGCAAAGGAGCATAGCATACAAACTCTGCTGTGAGGCAGCACTGTGTGAAGGCAGGACGGCTATGGGAACACTGGAGTCTGGAGGGGACTGTGCTGCCCAAATCATGTTCAGTTCTGGAAGTGGAATAGTGCAGCCAACAGCTTCCAGTGGTTCCTCTGGGAAAGGCAAGCAGCTTCTGGTGTTTGTACATTGTGTTCCCATTTCAAAGACTACTCATTTTTTAGAAATATTTCAGGATCTAGTAAGACCACCTACTCTAGGTATCTATTGTAGCACCCTACCGCTTTGGTACCTAAGGTCAGAAAAGGGTTCGTGTTATTTGCTGTGCACACTGCTTGGCTCTTGGCACAATCAATACATAATCTGTTCACACAGGTTCCTCCTGGCACCGTGTCTGAGCTAAGAAACCTGCCTGCAGAGTGGTAAGGATTTGGTCAGGTAGCGTTTGGATGGTCCGAGGATTTGAGTGGAGAAGGCTTAAAGCTGCCCAGAAATAACTGGGGCAATTAAATAAGGCACAAACCACAACCAGTCTTCTGCTATCCCACTCTTTCTCTCTGCACACTGTACAAGGAGCTGGAGTAAGCCAACCCTACCTAGCAGATGGTTTGAAGCATCTGCTAGGTTTGAAGCTGACAGTCTGAAGATGACCATTTTATTATCTGCTTGTTATTGATTCTGATTGTTTCCATGCCAAAATTGATCCCAAGCCCTCCCAGATCTATTGTACAACTGGCATCCGAAGATGGATAAAGAGGAAAAAGGTTCATAGTTGCTGAGAGAAACTATTTCATAATGACAAGCACATAAAGGAAGTATCACTACCTAGTCAACTGCAAATGATGTGGGACTCCCTTGATGTCATAAGGCATAAAAATATTTAGTTCACCCATTGGATGGTGCCAGATACAGCATACGAGATATTTGGCTATACTTAAACTGCTTTACTTTTGTAAATAACCAATAGGAAAAGAGAAGAAATGCTCACGAATGGCTCTGGTAGACAGCAACAGTCCCTCCTGCACACTCAAACAGCACAGAGGTTGTGACACAAACTGTCAAAATTAAGGAAATTTACAGATACTACTGAACCATTAAGCCAACCCAAACATGTCCTTTGCAACATGCAGCTGAAGGAGGTGACTTGCGCAGATTTTGATTCCCAAAACAACAAAACAACCTGAAGTCCTGGCCAAGAGACACCCAATGCTGCTGATGAGCAAGACATGGAGCGCCCACATGTACACAGATGGGGCATGTTTGCCACCCAAGTGTGTGGTCCAGCTGTGCCTTACGGTGAGAGGAACAGGCTGAGCATCCTCTCCTACTGTTCTGGGCTTGGGAGAGGGATGGGTGAGCATTGCCTAGGCTCTCATTATGCTGCAGAAGCTGTGAGACTCTCCTGGTCTTAAAGCCAGGATCTACAAAGGGAGCAGAAGGACCAGGGTAAGGTGGTAATGCAGCCACATCCTTCCTTGTCCTCCCTTATATCTGCCCCTTTTCCAGAGCTTTGTTTTGGCAGATATGACTTGTTCACAGAATTGCTTGCATTTCTTCCGGCCTTAAAAAAAAAAAAAAAAGGAGGAAAGAAAAGAAAAGAGAAAAAAAGAAGAAAAGAAAAGAGAAGAAAAGAGAAGAAAAGAAAAGAAAAGAAAAGAAAAGAAAAGAAAAGAAAAGAAAAGAAAAGAAAAGAAAAGAAAAGAAAAGAAAAGAAAAGAAAAGAAAAGAAAAGAAAAGAAAAGAAAAGAAAAGAAAAGAAAAGAAAAGAAAAGAAAAGAAAAGAAAAGAAAAGAAAAGAAAAGAAAAGAAAAGAAAAGAAAAGAAAAGAAAAGAAAAGAAAAGAAAAGAAAAGAAAAGAAAAGAAAAGAAAAGAAAAGAAAAGAAAAGAAAAGAAAAGAAAAGAAAAGAAAAGAAAAGAAAGGAAAAGAAAGGAAAAGAAAGGAAAAGAAAAAAGAAGAAAGGAAAAAAAGAAAAAAAAAAAAAAAAGAGTCCCAGACCTTACAGGAGTATGTACAGTGAGAGAAAACCCTCTCTTCACCAAAGCACCCAGACCTCACGCTCATCCACAACCTGTACAGACATATTCTCTCTTCAGGCCAACCCAAACACACAAGAATACTCCATGTTTGTCAACAGTGTAACTGGAAGAACTGGGCTACGTGGCACTTAACAAGCACTCTCTCAGCCATGCAGGTTATTATTTTGATGATCATGCCAACCTACAAGCCTCCTCATCTCTGGGGATTTCGCTCTATGTATTCAAGCGCATCAGCATTTCTGTTACCTAAACCTCTGCTCACCAGGGCTTATGCATCTGCTGCAAACCTTCACTCTGAAATTAGCTGTGCGGTTTATTCCTCTGCATATGCTTTTAATAATTGAAAAGCAGCTATGATCCCCTCAGCCGAGTGGCATTTTGCAACACATTTGACCATATTGAGAACTACGTCTGCTTAATATTTGCAAACCAAGACAAACAGAAACAAAAGAAAGGAAAAACAATTTACAGCTTTCCAATGCACACACGTCCAGCAACATTTTTCTCTACCAGCAAATACATCACAAACACATTAGGTCAAGTGTGGCAGAGGTAAGCAGTGCCAGGTCTTTGAAATAGTTTATTTTACAACCAATTAGACCAATCATCCACCACTTAAAAATTCTCTAAGCTGGCAGTCACACCAGGGAAGCAGACACCTCTGCTAAAATGGCCTGCTAAGATGTGGATGTAAACACAATTGCTGTCTGTTTCTCTTACATAGAAAAGGATGATGTGGTGAATTTGTGCACAGAACTCCGTACTTTCTTTTTTTTTCTCAATGTACTCACCTATATTTTTATAACACGTCACAAGCTGATCCCTGTATGCAGTGAAAGGTCTGGGGAGGAAACTCCCACCTATATGATCTGTTCTGTCTCTGCATTTTTTCATGTCCATGGGAATGGAGCTGCTTTCTCTCAAAGGTGGCAGAACTGCATTTCTAGGAAATGCTCACTGGACTCTCACTTTCTGCAGAGTGTTTTGATGATGCCTTAGGACTTGCAGCTCTTACGCACCCTGAAAACCTTCCCACCCTCATGAACACCTGCCTTTCCTTATGCATTTTTTATCATTTTTAATAATAGGTTATCATGTAAGAAAGCTGAAGACAGAGCAGCATCCTCCCAGAAACCATTCTTCTCTCTACCTTAGAGGCTGTGTGAGCCTGGTGAATGTGGTCTGGCTGCCAAGGATGGCAGAGGAAGGACAAGCAGAAGACCACCGTGGCCAGTAAAGTGGGAAGCTGTCTTGACTTCTTTGTGGTTGTTCAGCTCGAAGCATCTGCCCATGACAGTGTTACAGAGGGTTTGAAGGTAAAGGGAGAACATTTACTTGATGCTTGATACATTTGAAAAACCCTTCCTCCAAATCGCAAAGAGACTTCCTTGAAAATTCATTTAGTGGCCAAGGGGGCCACTAAAAAAATCTATCAGTGGTAGCAGAACCAGAGCAAATGGGGACTGGCCACAGAGCCCATGAAGCAGACAAGTAGCTAATATCTGGTGTGAGTGAGAAGGGGAAGTCAATCACGAGACAAAAAGATGAAGGTGTGGTCAATGCAATGAGTGAGGAAAACTATCATTTTTAACATTGCTTGGAGTAAACTCCTTTGCTTTTCTGTTCACATCTTTACATTCGGAGTCTTTCTAGAGATGAGTTTTCACTATGCCCTCTCTGCATTCTCGAATTACAGTAATTATGAACTACTCCTTCAGATAGAACTGTTTTACACAAGATTTTTAACCCATGCCTTTGCCAAGTTCTCAGCTGTCCACTCTCCAGGCCTGAATATGAAGGCTGGGTCACAGAAGTTGTCCCACTTTGGATAGCTTATAGCAAGAAATGCTCACCAGCAGGAACTTGGGCTGCATAATGTAGTTCAGAATTGTGAAGAAGTGTCAAAAAATGAAACTATTTCCCAAGTCCTCATGGTGAGACTTGCACTAATGTTACCAGAAGTTCTTACTTGCTCCCAAAACCAGAAACATTCTCTGGAATGCACATCTAGTGTACATTACATTAGTCACTACTGAGCTAAACAGCAAAACACGCTGTGTATTTAATGAGTTATCCTCAATTTAAGGCCTATAAAGAGTCTACTTTTCCAATAGACCTTTTTTAATTTAGCCCCATTTGCTGAAGATTGCCCATTTAATGCCACACATCATTATGTTTTTATTGTTAGCTTTTTATGAACTGTACCAGATTAGCTGCAGAGAATTTACACTAGGTGCCCTAATTAGACCTTTATAGGTAGCCATAATTTTCTTTTCATGTACCCATAAAGACTGATAAATTAATCTGCAGGAACGTGAACTCCGTCATCTTTTCTCCCTCTTCACCACTCACTCCTTGTTCTGATAAAGCCCTAATGAACCCACTTGCACAATTCCCTTCTGTTTTGTTTTCCTTTAAAGGCTAATTTGAAGTAGACAATTCAACCAACTGCAATATTTTTCCATATATGATGCCAGAGAATAAGCAGCAAGCATGATCCTTTCTTATATGATTTAATCATTTCCATTCTGAGCAGAAAACAATCCCTCAATAATGGCAAACAAAGAGGTGTGATCCGTGAGGTTTAACTTCAGATCATTTATTTAAAAGAGGGGAGGGGAAAAGCAGGCAAAATAATAAACATTAAACCCCTCGGCTACTAATTGTCAGTTAATTAGCAAGAAACGTCAGCATAGGAATAGAATCTCTCCAAACCCCAGTAGCAACGGAGTTTTCTCATTTACAGTTTTGAACATGCCTCTCACACAGAAGACAGAACTCTTAAAGATCCAGTCTCAGATTCAGTGAAAACTTAAAAACTTCCTTAAACACATGCTTCAAACTCTGCTAACTAGAAGTGAATTTGGGGGTGGGGATTGGGAAGGGATGTTTTGCTTTAGGAGGTATGCCACTCTACCCTACCTACCTCACTGTTGCAGGATCTCCATTCAGTATTTTTCATCCTTCTCAGGACAGAAATCAGTGAAGACAAATAGTACGCTTTACTCATTCATGCTGGCACCCACTTACAAACTGAAGCCTGTAACTTTTGCTGCTCTAAGTCCTTATCAGCGGCTTGTCTTATTAAACACTGGCTCAGGTTCAGTGATCGTAGGAGGGCTTCTTGGTTGCATTTATACCCGCAAAATGGCTAACTGCACTTCCAAACACATGTACGTGTTCCTTCTTCACTGCTGAAATGAAAGAAGCTGTAGCAGCAATATCAGCCATCAGCTACAAACGTGGAAGCAGCATGGTTGCTCATGAGCTATTCAAGATATACCAGGTAAAAATGTGAGTTTGGGTTATCAAATGAATGAAAACAATATTAATAGTCTCCATTGACAGAATGTGGTGCTCAAGAGGTCTCGGACATGTTTCAAAAAGGACATTACACCAAAGTGTCTGCTGCAGTCCACTATTCCAAATGCTAAGGAAGCAAAAATAATTCTATAAAAGCCGGGGGTGTGGAGGATTCACCACAGATAGTACCCACAGTAAGAAGTAAAGGAGCTGAATCACCACTGGTGTTCTGTGGGATTACACTGCGTGGAGGAAGTCAGCATGAGCCCTCATGCACCCTAGAACCCGAAGGTCCCACCACAAAGCTCTCCTTAACACAGGGCATTGTAGTTTTCCTTGGCTTCCTCTTTTACTAGGGTGGGATTTTTTTGGCTTGGTTTTCTAAGGAGAAGTAGCACATGTGGTCCTGCTCCATGTGTTCTTACATGTGAATACTTGCATCTGTTAGCCTTAACGCCTAATTCTTATATTTGCTGGCCAATTTTAACCAAACGTTGAGAAAATCTCAAAACGTTTTAGGTAACTATATGGCTTTGGACAATAGGCAGAGAGATAGAGAAAGCAAAGTGTGTTCATGATCCCACCAAGGCAAAGATGCGAGATGATTAATTCCTTAGCTGATTAATTCCAAGGTAGCCAGGACTCCCTTGTTTACAGCCCACGGAATCACTAGACCTGTTTCAAGGGGTTGCTTCCTCCACACTGACTTTGCACTGTAAGGTGACATCAGGACCCAAGTCCGCTCCAGGGCCAGGTGCCTAAATGGGAGACATGCAACTGTCCTCTAGACTCACAAGCCTCCTGTATTAATTGAGGGCAGGGAGTGCCCTTCCTGCCCCTGACCCTCTTGCACCTCTCTCCTGAACCACACGCGGAGGAGGAAGATGTGCCTTACAACACGCCAGGATCCTCATCAGTCATCACGTAATGTCTTCAGTTCCAGCAGATCTCAGCAGATCTGCTTTTGTCCTGTGCTAAGCAACAACGCCTCAGCTGTTAGCAGCACTAAAAAATTTAAACATCCCAAATCCAGCAATTATGGATTAAGCAAACTTGCTCTTAATTTGTGCCTCCTGTTTATTAGCTTCAGATAAATTTTATCCAAAACAACAAAGGTAAAAAAGAGTGATAAAAGAAGTACATAAAGAAGGGGGTGAGCATGTAAAACATCGTTCAGACTTCTAGATATAATTGTTCCATGTGTGTAATGAATTTTATACCACACACCGGTCTCGCCAGCCTCACTGAATTACAGTGAGGGCCATATTCATAATCCCATCAAACTAAGTAATCAGGGACACAGTTTGGTTCCTGGACTCATTCAGTGTCTTTTGATTACACTGGGGGAAAGAATATTAGGCCTTTGGAACAGCTATAACCCGTGCGTGATTTTGCACATGATAACCGGCAAGCACCCAGGATGTGTTTTTGCAAAGGCATGGCTCACCGAATAAATCTGAAAGTCCTGTGGAGCAAGAAAAATGCTCCTCACTCTCATCTTATGGGCAATTCTAAAGGGGGTTTGCTCAAGTGAGGATATGTCTCAGTGAAGAAAAGACAGAAGATGTTTTAGTAGCATGCATGGCAGCAACACCAGACCTACCGTGTGCCCTGGACAAACACTGGCATCATGGTGAATGGCATCAACTACTAGGTGCTGACACTGTGTGTCTTACAGGGCTCCGAGAGGGAGCAGGTCTATTAGCCATGTCCATCATCTGCCTTTGTTTAAACCCAGGAACTGAAAAACGGCACCCCAACAAAGAATAGTTACTGTTGCCCTCCAAGGCTAGTATTGCTTTCTGCACCTGAGGAACCTCAATATGCTCGACCCTGTCCACATCCCACCCAAACTGTATGTTGAGTCTCTTCAGGGCTGGTCACAGACTTTTAGATGCAGGGGTCCAACAGGAAATATTTGGCTCACAGCCTCGCTTAGAACCAAGCCATGTACATGTGAGTTACTGCATCCTACAGCAGCAGCTCGCACCATACCTGTTTCTCCAGGCAGCACTACTGCCAAACCGTGACAATGAACTATGCTGCTCAAAAGAAGCATTTACAGAGTCTTTGTGAAACACCCCAATTCTGAAAGGTGCAGAAGAGGCTTCTTAGGAAGCACAAAAGGCCTGGGAACTCAGCACGATCTCTAAAAGGACTGAGTATTCATGGGATTGGATCTTTTGGTCAAGCCTATGTTGTGGTCAACTTGGGTGCTCTTTGTGCATACCAAAAAGCATTATATTTCATCTTCAGGGATTGCATGGGATCTGCTCAATGCCTTTGCTGCTCAGCAGGA
>NW_010393705.1:10085-14137 GCF_000710305.1 Buceros rhinoceros silvestris | reverse complement strand
CAAAACAAAAGTGTGAGCCATGTATTTTTAAAGCAGGAACTATCCTGTACTTCTTACAAATTTAAAACTTTTATTTGCTTTAAAGAGCTTTTTGTGTCAGAAATCATTCAATAGAGTTGGAAATATCAGCAGTATCCCCAATGCAACAGCACCACTCCCCAAGCATTCAGAAATGATGAGTCAGATGCCCCCCTCCAAAAGAAAAATCACACAATTGGCTTCAAAACATGCACATAAAAATGTAATCAATTCCAAATATGGTTTTGGATTTCTTAGGATATAATCAGGGTCATGTTTCAACCATTTTTCTGACACCAAAAGCACTAGAAATTGTCTTTGTTTTTCAAATCAAAGCTGAGAGATTCTCACATAGCCCATTGTTTCTAGGAGCTGGGGTTTTAAGCAAAATAGCAAACACTGGCTCTTGATAAAATCACAAACTTGGCAACACTGCCAGTGTGATACTTTTCTCCTACCATTAAAAGCCTGGCAAGGAAGGATAAAACACCAAGATGTTCAAAAGGCTCTAAACAAACTCCCCTGTTGCATAAAAAGCACCGTTTCTTCAACCTCTGCACTGAACTCAATAAGGATCCTTTTATTAAACCCTCACTGCTGACCAGCATGGTCAACTACAGCAAGCACTGCATTGGAAACCTCTTTTTGAGAAGTCTTCAATGCCCTTCCAGAAGTGTCACTGAGAGGTGAGGGGGTTCAAGTCCCAAGTCCAAGACACTGGGATAAATCCTGAGTAGAAGACATGCCATGTGGCCAAAGGAAAAGGTGGATACACATCCTTGCACCAGGCAAATTGGTCCCTTACAGTGGCCTCCTCTCCTTGTGGCCAACAGCAGGCCCATTCCACGCCTCCATGCAGTCTCCAGTGTAGTGCATGTGCTCTGTGTCACGCCCCACAACCGCCTCCTGTCCTGTCAGCTGGCACAGAGCTTGTCTGGCCATGTAGAGTGGTGTCATGCTGAGACATGGGGCAAGCTCAGGCAGGTGAGATCTCACAGGCTTTGGAGGATATGTTCTGGCTGGGTCCATGCCTTATACATGACTTTGGTGTCAGTACAGAGAGTAAACCTCACGGGCTGCCTCAGGGCCTGTTTGACATATATTGTGGAAGTACCCCAAAAGCTTTTACCTCTATCTTAAATGGCCTTATTTGTCTTTCTCCTTCTCTGGCAAACTCTGAAGGGCAGGGCATAGTTCATCTGTTTATAAACAGGACCTCTAGGCAGGAGCAATTTACCCCAAAGTCTTTTTTTATTCAATTCTAAGGCACAATTTTTTGGACCTATTTTGGATGTTCATAGATCAAATCATAAACAACATGTTCTTACTTCTCTCCACAGACTGTAAAAAGATCCAAGGAGATCAGCTCTGCTGTAGATGTCTAAGATGTCTTTTGGAGGAGGACACTGGAGGACTCAATAGATACATGTACAATAAGATCTCCTTATTGAAGCCAAATCTCCTGCAAGGTTTTAGGATAGGATTGGCTCCTGCCTCATCAAGGAACAAGGAGAGATGACCATTTCCCACATCACTATTCAAACCTCACGGTCACTCCCTAACCACAGGGAAAACCAAGCCCGTATCCACCAACAAAGCATGACTTGCATCCAACTCAGATATAAACTATTCCTGTGCTCAAGAAAATAGCACTATGCCTAAAATGTCATCTATAGTGTCATATGTCTCTTCCTGGACTCTCCGGACAACACAAAAACCACTGTCTCAAGCCAGTTTTTAACAAGAGTTGACTAAAGCCAGTGAGAATTTGACCACAGCTGTGTAGATCACGGGCTCGTAGTTTTTTCCTAATGAAAAGACAAAGACATTTCTGAACCCTGCCTCTGTTCCTTGCTGTCCTGGGTATTTTGTTAAGGTTTGTTGGAATTCTCCACAGAAATAAGTAACCTGCATCACTTCTGGGAGGATTGACTAGCCACAGGAGAACATTTCTCACTACACTCCCCCGAAGTGATTCCTGTCCAATATGGTCACACATAATAGCACTCAGCTCAGCTGAAAGGTTCTTGATGCTCACTAGGAAGAATTTTTTAAAGAGGCACTTGGAACTTAGCGGACACATTTCACTTGAGAATACAACCCTGCCCTCCTCAGCACCTCAGACCCTTTCAGGTCTAGGAACAAACATAATGGTCAAACTTTGATGTGAAAAGTAATTATTCTGATGGGGCCAAAAATGGAATCCATGTCACGGGAAGATCAAGATACAGATACTCCCGTTTTCCAGAGAGAGGGAGCTGACACAATACTCACAGAGAACTTTAAGCCAGACTTTAAATGAAAGGCAGTTGTTCTGAATCCCCTAACACTGGGATCGACCACAGTGCTGAGTGCCCTGCTCAGCAGCCTCATAAAGAATTCAGGGAATTTGGTAATGGACTGACTAAACTGCTTGATTTTTTTTTTTTTAAGTCAATTTAAAATGGGAAGGAAATGAAAGACCAAAGGAAAGCAAGAATAGTGCTGCTTTTTGATCCTGGAGAGATTGTAATAATTGTAATCTTTATATCTAGCTGCTTTTCACAGTAAAATAATGAAAATGGTGTCAAGACCTAATAATTTGCTAAACATCTAGAGGGGAAAGGAAACCCAAATAATAGGCAGCATAAATTTAAAATGAGTGTTTCCTTTTTTATTAAAACACGTACTATTACCAATGGATAAAATCTTAACGGAGAAATAATTCAGTATGCCGGAACAGGGCCACTGTGATGTGGTTTGAAAACTGGCTGAAGGTTCATAACCAAAGGTTAATACTCACGTAAATGTAATGAGTTCTGCCCTGTGAGCCAACGTATGATTCAATGTATTAAGATAGACTTTTTTTATTTACTACTTATTAATGATCTGAAAGAAGAAATAAACAGCTCAAATCATAGGAATTAAATCACCAACTGCTAACAAAATTGGAGGAACTGCAAGAAACAATGAAAACAGAAGAATATTGTAAATAAGAAGAAACCTGTAGAAAGTGTAAAAAGCTGAAATTTAATTCAAGCACCAAAATGACAACTTGCTGTGGAAAATAATTGCTTGGCTCACATACACTCAGCAAGGTGGAGTCCAAGTGCAGATTCTGAGATGAGAGTAGAGAGGAAGAGCAGGTGAGTGTCACAAACCCAGAGCCTCAGAGGTATCTAAGCTCTCAGCTCACATTCCTTTTTACAGGAGGTAGGTATCTCTGTCCTCCTGAGAAACTAGTCCCACGGCACAGCGTCACCAACTGGAGGGCATTAGTCCACAGGTGCGCTGGCCCAACACATAAACAACTGGCTTCCAAGTCTCGGCACTGCTGTGCCAGGAGGAGACGGACAGAAGGGGAGAGAGCACGGATGCACAGAATGTTTTGAAGTGGCTGAATCTGCCTAATGCTGGGTGTGTGGGAGGGCGTCCTTGGCTGACGGTGAGCCAACAGGGCTGCACTGCCCAGCACTGGTATGCAACGGGTTCACTAGGGCTCAGCACATGTGCCCCCAGCCCTGAGGGTTTCAGGTGGCCCATAAGGTGATGATATGCTGGAGAGAAGACAGGGTGTGAAGGATGTTCATCTCCTGGCAAGCTCAGGATGAAAAGAGGGGATGGTGCCCAGCAGACAAGATGGCATGATTTATGAGGAAAACTGAAGGGCTATATGAAGACTCTGGCACTAAATAAGTGGGAAAAGTGAACATGGATGCTAACAACCTCAGATGCTTAAAGGGTGTAAAAAACAATCAGAAAGGCAAAGAATGTATGGCCCACTTTTCACAAAGCATTCAACCTCCTGTAGCTTTTTGCATGTGCCTGTGCCTGGTACTCACATAGAAATCAGAGCTGAGCCCTTTTGAAAATCAGTTACATAAACGTAATGAGAAATTGCAACAGGAATTAAAGCAATGCTGAATCTCCAAAAAGACACCCTGGTGCTATGATGCTGTGGGACAGTACCTCAAGGGACGCTACATCACTTAGGTCTTTTTAAACTGGTCCCAAGAAAGCATTAGCACCAGTCCTGCAGGGAATCCATGCTTCTT
>NW_010393705.1:8967-9963 GCF_000710305.1 Buceros rhinoceros silvestris | reverse complement strand
AGAGGGAAGCTGTTCGCACCAGCAGGCATTTTACTCGTCAGCCTCAAACTTTTAATTACACAGTGCAAGTTCACTTTTGGGCACATTACATGAAGCAAGCATTTTGAGCCCAAACCCATAGTTTCCCAGCCTCCCTGAGCTCTCACCCATTTGCAAACAATTGCGAAGGTGGAAGAATTCAGTGAACAGATGTAGCCTTCCCCCCTAGTCCCATCTGTTCACATCAGAAAACCACCACGCAACCTGGCACGGAGAGCGCTCTCCGCTCAAGATAGACACTGGCCTGGGCTAGGAGGGGAGAGGGAAGGGGGGGAGCCAGGGAGGGCTAGTGGTCTCAGGTTGGGTTGGAGAAGTACTGCCAGCACTGCGTGGGAAGCTTGCACAGCATCTGCTGCTACCACGTCTGGCTCAAGTCAGAGCAAAATCCTCCAGCAAAGTCTGTCAAAACACAAAGAACCTGCATGAAGCTTGTTGCGTCCCCCTGCATGCACATCTTCCCACAAACGCCACCGCAGCAAGGAAATGTCTCTCACTCCCCAGACAGCCAGAGGAGGCTTGTGAATTTGGGGATGTAGGCATGAGAGAATGTGCCAAACACAGAGTGTTGAAGGGAGGGCTAAAGCAAATGGGTGTTCTAAGGTGCAGGGGTGAAAGGCAGGGTAAAGTGTTTGGGTATTTGCTTTCCTGCACTGCAAATCCTTAACGGCAGTGCTTGGTAGCCTTGAATGGGATAAAAACTCAGCAATTCAGAAGCCTCAATGATGAGAACTTGATCCTGTGTATCCAGCAGTCCCTGCTTCTCCCCTGGACGGCCCACTCACCCTTCCCTTCTTCATCACCAGCTCCTCCTGCAGCCTTTCTGCTCAGCTGGAGCTGCTCCAGCCCGCTCAGGAGCACACAAGGCAGTGGCGAGGTGATGGAGCTGCGGTGTGACAGCCACCGGCGCTGGGCAAAGAACAGAGACAGCTGCCCGTTCACGCTCCTCCCACGCCTCCT
>NW_010393705.1:4349-8877 GCF_000710305.1 Buceros rhinoceros silvestris | reverse complement strand
CTTCCCAAGCCTCCTCCTCCTTCATCTGTGGAAACAGGCTGACAGCACTTTGCTGCTTCTCAAGGGTGTTGCAAAGATCTAGATCCGTGAAGCATCCAGCTAGTGCACCGTTAGGCAAGTATCTAGGCTATAAAGGAGCCACAGTACTGCCCTAACTAAGCCATCTCTGGGTTCTTCCTATGACAAAAATAGCATAAAAACAGCACACAGCCAAGGTGTAGCATTAACGATGAGAAATGTACACAGCCCTCTTCTACGTAAATAGAGAGATACAACATCAATGAAACAGCAAAGCTGTTCCTCCCCCACTGCCGGTGTAATTCAGCATTTCACATGTGAGATCACAGAATATGCAAAAGGCAAAGCATAATGCTCTTCCCCTAATGATACCTGAGGTACAAACTATTTTTAACTCTTTTTTTGTTGTTGTTAATAGATTTTCTTGCCTTGGTGTTTGGGGGCTGTTAATATCCTCTGGGAAAGATAAACATCAGTGATTATTTTAGGCCTGTATGACCTTGCTGAGGAGTAACATGATTCCATGCGGGGCTGAGAGCAGACTTGGCAGAGCCTAGTTGTAAGGAAGTCTTCTATTGTGCAGACTTGCTTTGCCGGTGAAGCAATATGTTTTGTTGTCTTGCAGAGCATAGCTCAGAGAAAAGGCTCAGCCTGCACCAAACTCTTGCAGAAAATGACTGACTCATTTTCAGAAAATCGAACAGGATCACAGGAGGAAGTAATAACTGGCCTTTGGAGCTGAACGCTCTAAAACCCTGCACTTGCTTCACCCTCACAATGGCAAAGGAAGAAGATAGCAAATGATGATGGAAAACAAGGCACATTCTGTTCAGTTTCAATCAGTCTTTGATTTATGACAGATTTCACTAAATCTTTTAAAAATGCCCACCCTTACATCCCTGGTGATGTTTTCCTTTCAACTAACAAAGCAGCGTTTCAAATTCCTGACCACGTCCTGGCTGGCCAATAACAGAACCTCTTTCCTGAACAAAATGATCTGTTGTAGCAGGGAGTGGAGTAAGCCACAACAGCTGTAAATCTGCATTTGCTTCTCTGCACAGCCCTGCTGCACCTGCAGATGAACTTTCAGATCCGAAGCTGAAACAAACAGCCCTCGCAATACATAAATTTATTAGCTGTCACATGTCCAAACTACTGCGGGGCACTTGAGTCACAGATGGAGTTATGAACAAGGGACAGGTTATAACCAAAGCACCATAATACAATTATTTTTAATGCTGCTTCCACCTAGTCTACCATTCCTTTTAAGTCCTCTGCAATTTTGCCAGGGAAGCCCAGGGCGCTGTAGTGGTCCTATCTCTTCTTCCTCTCTCCCCTCCCATGTTCATCGAGCTGTACATGCCGTGTACACCCGCACCACACAGCGTGTGGCTGCAGCCCTACACAGCTTCCCTTGCCCCTTCCCACCCAACCAGCTCCTGCCCCAAGCCCTTGACAAAAAGTCACCCATTTGGGGTAAAGAGCGTGGCTGTGAGCTATCCTAACTGGGCTTAGCTTTCAGCACACATCAAAATTCTTTTTGGATCAATTGAATGTAAGATAGTGCTTTTGTGCTGAGGGTCTGTTTTAAAACAGCATGAAATGCTGGCCTGGTGTAGCCCCCCCCGAATTCAAAAGGGTCTCAGCAATACCCCAAGTGAAGAACGTGGCAGGATCTGAAGAGCTTCCTTTTACATGTAGGTCAGCCTCTAAGAAAAAGCACTACTAAGTAGCACAAAGAAGTTTCAAGGCACCCAGGACCTTCCAGGATATCCACCTCACAAGCTTATCTTTGATACCTCCTCCCTGTTACAGGGATTTAGGGGATCTCAAGGAGGCAAAAAATCTGCCTTGCTTGGCTGCAGGAGACAGCCAGGAGAAGGAAGGTGCACTCCTGCAGCTGTGTTGATGTGTAGCATGAGTTATTCTGCCTCCACAGACCTTCTGCCCGGCTGGGACAGGGGTAATGAAACGCTGTAGGAATTCAGAGCCCTTGCAGAAGTTTGGAGCAGCCATTTGGAGCAGCAAGGCGGAGGCTGGGGAACATGGGTAAGTCCTTATCCCTCATCTCCACAGCCTGTCCTCACTATTGCCAGCGCCCTTGGTCAGCCCCTGTTATTTGGCTCTGCCTAACCATGACCTTTCCTTCTTACTTGGCTAGCCTGAAATCGGACTGATAAGACTTCAGTGAGAAGACATCACTAGTACAAAGGGAGAAGACTTCAGTGTGTACATGGGAAGCTTTGTACACTGCTGCCTAATAAAAACAGTGTCAGGACAAGGACGCAGTTAGGTTTGAAAAGAGTTTACAGGTTCACCCCAACTTTCTCTCTGTCCACTGCCCTGAAGCTCAGACAAGCCCAAAGCAAATCCCTTGGGGCCAGAGGAAGGAACGCGCAGAGGTTTCTTTCCCTTTTCTGCCCACCTCACCCCAGTTCTGCCAGCTTTCCTTCTCTGATGCTTGCAGAAGAACATAATCACCACTGACACTCATATCTGGGGGCCTAAAAACAGTAGAAGGTAACACTGCTAGACCTGATGTTGGACATTTCCTTAGCTGGGCCTGGCTCGACAGCTATTAATACTATTTCTCCCTTGGGGAATGCAAATAAAACAGGCATTCTGGAAGCTGACTTCCCAAAATTCTCTGACATCACAGCATGCACGATCCCTGAAAATTGCTGCTGCAGTTTATACCAGCCAGTTCCCCTCTGGCTAGTGGAGGAAAAGCTAAGAAATGTTAAGGTTCTTAGAGAAGGAAACATCACTAGTTCCTCAGATGGAGAAGCATACAAAACAATGTGTGTTTTCAAGACATGTTTCAGTTTAAGGATGACTCCCTGAAAGATAAACAAGCTTGTGGATACTTTCACTGAGCACTCAGCAGCAGCTTTTCCTTTGGAAGACAGTGGTAGAACTGGCTCCAAGTGTCATTAAGAAGCCCAGCCTTCATGCTCATCAACTATTAAAAACAATCCCTTCATTTCATAAGACCTCACTGCTTTTAGGTTCATCTACGTCTGTTTTCCTCTTGGGTTTGGTGCTGAAAAAACTTGGAACAAATTATCTCCTGGAGTAAACTGGGGCGCCTCAGCTGATGTCAGTAGTGCTGCACCAGTCTGTACCAGTGGCAAACATGGCCCCAGCCACACAAGAATCAGGAAGTTGAGGTTACAAAATGGGTTATTTGCACTACAAGAATGAATGACAGCGCAGTTTCAGTTTCCTGTGTGAATACATTTTTTGTGTCTCTGGCTTTTGGTCTTTCTCACACACTGCATCCCAAGCACAGCATGCTGCTAGGAAAGATTAAAGATGCTGCAGATCTCATTAATCTGGAGTGTCCCTGAACAGATAGCTACTACAACTCTGTGGGGGGACACAAATTTCTGTACTGAACCAGCAATGTCACAAAACAACTAACAGCAAAGAGGAAAAAAAAGGCAGGATAACAGTAACTAACTCTTCAAAGCAGATGATTAGCTTTAAAGCAACAACTCTTCAACTCTCTTGGTAAGTGCTCTGCTGGTGTAAGCTGTCACGGCTCACAGAATCACACAGAATCATTTGGTTGGAAGAGACCTTTAAGATCATTGAGTCCACCCATTCACCCCGCACTGCCAGGTCACCACCAAACCATGTCCCTAAAAAGCTCCACCAAGCACAATTATTTACACTAGCTGATTTGTCCTGTTGTATTTGGGACACAAGGTTAGTCCACTTGTTGCAGCAGTGGTAAACGTCTTGAGACATCACAGCCACCAAGTGACTAACTGGCAAATCCTGTTAAATACAATGAGATACAGCAAGGAGGCAATGGGTTCACCGACAAACAATGGCTGGAACCTGTGGTGGTACCTAATTTTAGACCTTATCCAGATCAGTTTGAAATCAATAGGAGCTTCTGTCATCTCCCACATTGGCAAGATCTGTCCCCAGCTTCTCAGCTAGAGGTCCCAGCTTGACCACAGAATGTGGTCAAGCCAGCACAGCATCAGAGACTGTGATGGTACCCAGGTAGTCTTCTGTGTTTGGAAGTAAACAGGTGAAGCTGTTGGCTGCTGTTCAAACAAGGAGTCTTCACCTCCTGAGTATTATCACAGGAGACTGCAAGTACCAGAAGTTTGTCACTGACTGCTGCAGAGCCCAAACTTCCATGTGTGTTCCCTGACCAAATCCTATAGAAAGTAATCTTGCTTTCTCTTGTTCTTACAGAAATTAGAGCTTTGTTAGATGACAATTCATGATGAACATCTATAACACCTTTCCCTGAGAAGTGTATGTTAAAATAGCATCCCTAGATGCATCTACTATAACATTGAACCGTCAGTAGGAAATTCTCATTTTAAACAGAAAATCAGAGAATTTTCCTATAGAAAGCAGATTTTTTTTAGACATCCAGAAGCCCTGAAAGCAGGAAGAGTCCAAAACAAAGCCCTGTCATTTCCCACCTGCTCAAATATGTTTCAGGAACAGGGATGTACCTCTATCTCAATTAAATACAACATGA
>NW_010393705.1:0-4198 GCF_000710305.1 Buceros rhinoceros silvestris | reverse complement strand
GAAAAGTCACACTTCCAACAAATAAAACTATGCAGCTGTGCTTCAATTCTGACAACATATAGTTAGTTTCTGTGCACTCAGAGGGAGTGTGGTGAGAAGGCAGCGGCTAACCAGGGATTTGGGCCGGGTCTAGTTTCCTGGATGAGCTCTGTGGCCGCACTTACTCCTTCTCTAATGTGAGAGCAGTGGGACTGGCTGCATTAGTAAAGCGCTTTGTGATCTGTCCACAGAAAGTGAATTGTAGAGAGCCTGCATCGCTATTAATTCCACCTCCAGGGAACAGTGACACTACTCCAAGCAGGGAAGCTCAGTATGCAGACAGTTTTTTGCTGATCCTGGACCTTGATTCATTTTTCCCCTGTTTACTCTATGTATTTATTTTTTGCACTTCATTCAGGATAGATAATGAAAACAGTATAGTCTGCTTCCACTTTTGTTTCTGGAACAGATCAAAGACTTTAATGGACTCGGGCTCAGCAGAACTCTAAATGCTCCTCTCTGTACAGATATAAGCCAATTAAATGGCCCTGTTGGCTTCCAGGAGGATTACTTGAGATCTCATTATTTGCACTGTTCTGAATACAGTCCTTAGGAGAGAGTGGACACATTCTGCCAAAAAAGAAAAAAAATACTGTGGAAAATAGCAAGAGATTTTTTTTTTTTGCATCTCCTGTATTTAATGCAATCAGGCTTAGCAAAGTGCACTGCACTCCTCCTTGTTAAAGCAGTCCTCTCCTTTTTTTTTTCTCTCTCTGCCTTGGAATTGCTACAGAGGGATAAAATTCTGCATGGCTCGCTCACTCACACAGTTGTAATAAGTCAGAACAGGTTGGCTCCCTGCCCAACAAAACACAACTCCCCCAAAGTATCCAGCTTTTCCATGGCAACACCACAGCCACCAACACAGCAAACAATCGCTCCAGCCCCTTCCACGTCTCCCCTCTCAGTGCAGGGAAGGATAGCGTCGCACCCAGCCCGTGGACCTGCGCTAATTATCGGGCATGAAAGGAGACAGTGATGGAGATCGTGTTACCCTCTGCCTGGAGCCTTAGGGGACATCAAAGGGAAGAAAAGGCACTGAAGACACTCAACCTTCCCAGTGTACTTTTGCTTAGATGAAAAGATGGTTGCTGCGTGTAGATGTGGAACATCAAAAAGTGCAAGTGTACTCAAGAAACAGGGGTGTAAACAGCAAGTCCAATGCGGAGCAGAGTCCCTTGGCCCAAGAGAACCATGTGTCACTCCAAGGTGTCTAACAGCCACGGTTATCGATGTGCCATTCTGCTGGGCCGGTGCCTGGCTTTCAGGAGTAACAGCAGATGGAGGGTTCTGCAAATGGGATTGTTCCCCAGCTCTGTGCTGTGAGTAGCACTGCTCACGATCTGGGGGTGGGGGGAGTAGTTACAGCGCTGGGTCCTAATCTGCCATTGCTTTGCAGCGGCACCCTTCACACCTGTCCAAATAAGGGCCAACTCCAGGAATGACCACCACCATCCCCATCTGGTAGCGTTTTACTCACTTTGCATAGGTACAGAAGACCTCACAAGCTGCAAGGCTTTCGCAATCGAAAATGAGGCCCAGAAGGACCCAAAATATCAAAAGCGAGTGGTTTTCAAGCTGTGGTCTGCAGACCCATAAGGGTCTGAGGACTACTTCTGAAGGGTCTGTGAAAGCTAAGCAAGAAAAGCAAATCAATTGCCACGAGGCTTAAATTAGTTGTAAATGACCCTTCACATGCGTTGGAGAACTTTTTTGATGATCTGCAATTTGTAAAAGATTGGCAAATATGTCCACAGACTTTATATTCCCCTGTAGACACGGCAAAAACCTGCTCTGTGCAAGGAAAGCTACCCTGGTTTTGGGTAATTTGAGGGTATATGTGACAGCGTGGATAAGATATGGGTAGTTGTCTGCCATTAAACCTCACCAGTGTAAACTACTCAGAGTGGACACAGTTTTCCTGGCATAAGCAATATGGTAATTTCTTTGGACTATGGTTTTCCTTGTTTAGTTTAAGGTCCTCATTAAAGTAAAAAAGCTTTGTAGGCTGGAAATGCCATAGGCTGACTAGCTCCTTGTGGACCAAGTGGAATTTTTAAGGTAAATTGGCCCCAAAACAGCCAGTTCCAATTCAAATCCTGGTGCAAAAGAATGTCCTTCAGGCTTTACAAAATTATTTAGCTATTTTTATAACATTTGAAAAAAATATTTCTCTGGAAAAAGTTCAAAATGGAAATAATACACCAAGTATTCAGGCTTAAATGGAGGCTTAGGGTAGCAATTTGCTTTCAGCGTGCCTGGCCTTGGCATAAGCCTGCCTGAGGCATGAACTTCTGCTGCTGGACCAGTGGCCTGAGGGTTTCAGTCTCTGTGGCAAAACCCCGTCACTGTTAGTCTTTCTTCACCAACATGGATGACTGAGGCACTGCGGGCCACGGTCCCTTGTACAGGGGGTCTGCAATTTGCCTTGGTGATAATTTCTGTGAGAGAAATTATCCATCCTTTGGGGTGAATGGTGCAAACAGGAATTGTGGGAAGGATTCTGGTGCATTAACAGTGCTTCAGTTACATGGGTTTCAGTCCAAGTTAGTTCAGAACTGCTCTAAACCATGCTCTCAGCCAGATCAACTTGTTCAAACCCACATTAAAGACATGTTGGTGTGGATAGTAAATAGCTTAAGCAAGAGGATGAGCTTTCTACGTGATAAGACATACATACAGCTCAGGTAGGATTTGCAGGAACTAAAACAAAGCCGGGTGCCTTAACTAACACTGAGTTTAACTCTGATTGACATCAACAGTGCTTTGCATAATGCCCACAGCGTGAGGAGGTCCTCCTGATGATATGTTCAATGCCATTTTAAGACTGCTTCACCTTGGCTGCTGGGTTACATCTGCTTATGTTCCATGCCATTTAAAGATTGCTTCATCCTGGCTGCTGGGTTACATCTGCACAATGCAGGTGCCAAAATACAACCCGCTGGTCAATGTGTGTTATGCATTTGTTTCTGTGGCTCATCCACAGAGGAAATGAGTCTCTCAGCTACTACCCTAAAAAAGCTGGTTCTCCAGCCCACACTATGATAGCTTGCAAATTTAATTCTAGAGGTTCCTGACCTCTAGAATTTGGTGGTGGTGAAAACAGTGGTTAGCATGCAAGTCTCTGTGTGTTAACATGAACAAGGACACAGAGAAAGAGATTACCCTATAATTGTGTACTGATGACCTGAACAAAGCCAGTTAATACAAGCTGAGTTTTGCTATGAAAATTACGTTTAATTTGATTTTTCCTTAGCCTAAGAACATAACATTTCACTCTCGGCTTGGGTCCAATCCTTTTTTCTTCCATGGCAACATGACCACAGCCTCTGTGAACAGGGTCACTAGCACAACCCCAGTGGCTCATACTGAGACAAAACAACACAACTTCCTCCTGGGACTCCAGAGACTGCGTGACACACTGCCACAGCAGTCTCAAAACCTACAGACACAGAAAAGCAATCTGGAAGTTTGCATTAGCCTGCCTCAGCTGCTGGTGGGTTCCCTTCAATTGTCTGGAGAGCCTAAGGATGAATGCGACATTCCCCCTATCACTCCCTCATGTGCCACTGGTGATGGCTGCAGATGTGCATCAGGATGTTAGCCCCAAGAGGATGCCTTGGCCTGAGGAGGTCAAATTGGATTCCAGTGAGACCACAAGAGCAAAGATCAAATGGTTTATTAACCAGAGATGAAATTTCAGCCTTGTTGCAATCAGTACAGGTTCTCTTCTTTCTCTCACTGGTGTTAAACAGAAGAAAATAATGAGATTGGATATAAAACTGAAGGGTCCTGCCCTAGCAAAGGGTCTGTGTGCTCACTTTCAGCTTTGTACCCAGGCACTCAAGTGCCTTTCCACATGTGAAGCCATTCCCTGTCAGTAGATCAGACCTTTTCCCTCTGCAACACCAGGTACTCATTCCCTTCAGAGACTGAAGGGGCAAAAGCTCTCAACCATCTTCCTAGTGTTCCTCTGCAAGCCAAGGAATCACTTAGCCCACACTGGGAAAACAAATATGAAGTCCTTCACACCGCTGTCCTGATTTATGGTGCAGCCCTGGCCACTTCACATCAAAGGTGCCCCTTGCCATTAGCCACAACAGCCCCAGGTACCACTTGCAGTGGTTTGCACGTCTGCACCACCCCCTCACCCCCCCAC
>NW_010393704.1:52783-53331 GCF_000710305.1 Buceros rhinoceros silvestris | reverse complement strand
CAAAGCACGGGCGTGGGCCGGAGTTGCTGACCCTCCTCCCGGCCTTGTGCTGAGACCTCCGCGCCCTCCTCGTCAACTACAAGCAACGAGGCAGCTGAGGGCGGGCTTGCTACAGAAACAAGTTCCCAAACTTTCCCCTAGTAATTACCCGACTTCACTCTCCTGGCGCCTGCAAGAACAAAGTTTTTAAAAAACAACTGCAAGCCTCTCCCGTGCTGCTCTCGTAGTAATCTCTGGGTTTAAGCTCTGTGTCCGGTAGCAGAGCCAGTCGCGTTGGCGGTAACAACGAGGCAGCTGAGGGCGGGCTTGCTACAGAAACAAGTTCCCAAACTTTCCCCTAGTAATTACCCGACTTCACTCTCCTGGCGCCTGCAAGAACAAAGTTTTTAAAAAACAACTGCAAGCCTCTCCCGTGCTGCTCTCGTAGTAATCTCTGGGTTTAAGCTCTGTGTCCGGTAGCAGAGCCAGTCGCGTTGGCGGTAACAACGCCGAGCTCCCGCCGCGGCTGTGGGCGGAGGGGCCGGCCCCGGCCCTCCCCCCCCCCGCCG
>NW_010393704.1:44720-52702 GCF_000710305.1 Buceros rhinoceros silvestris | reverse complement strand
GGCTTCCCGCGCGGGGTGGGGGCGCGTGGGCGGGCCCGGCCTCTCCGCCCACCGTCAGGCCCACGGACTATTAAGTCAATGGAATTCGTGGCCCCAGGACGTAGCAAGGAGCGAGGCTTGTGAAGACTCGGCAATTAGATACGTGTGGAGATAGCAAGAACATCCAGAGCTGCAACAGGGAAACGTATTTAAAAGCATAAAAGTTCTGATAAGGCACAGGGCGTACATCAAACTTGTCATTAATGGGGGAAATGACAGACAATGCCCGAAGGCCAAGTCACTCTATAATTACTTGCTTCAGAGTTTCTCATGTCTTCCCTTAATTTATCTAGGGCTGGTCACTGTCACAGACAGGATACTGGATTTAAGGTACGGCTTCCGAAGGCTCCACAGCTGCCCAAAAAAGCAGACTTGCCTTTCCTGCACGCCCTGAGCCGGGCGTTCCTGCCATCACCCCATGCCACGGCAGTGGTCCCAAGGGGGGAAGTGAGTCACGTCAGCCACTCACCTCCGGAGCAAACCCCCGGAGATGGGGCTGTGCAGATCAGGAAAGAGGGCAGGCTACACCTTTCAGCAACAGCACAGCCTTAGATTAAACAGATTTGAAGCTGCGTGTTTACCAAGTTGTGATCTAAGCCAATATATTGGTTCCCATGGTCTCAGGACTCAGCCACAGATACACCTGGGACACCATTAGTTGATGTCTCCTTTCCCTGTTCTCCATCCCTGTCTTGGTGGCCCCTCACAAACCCCTCATCTGCTATGTGCAGCCATTCCTATCCCCCTGTCCCAGCAGGGTCTAGGTCTGTTTCTGCCAGTTGGGTGCTCTTCCTGCACCAGTATGCTGCACGTATTGATAAAATCCCCTCAACACCAGCAAAACAGCTCACGCTGAGAACTAAAACCAGTTATTCATTTGGGGAAGTGTTAAATCCTTGCCTTCCCATCAACTCTGATTCTCCCAGATTTTTGTATGGAGTCTGGCATCTGGCAGATTAGAAGCTTTTAAAAACAAATAATTGAGTCTAACAGTGGAGATGTGAATGTGTCAGATCTTCAGCCTACCTGCTGGCACTGTAAAGCCCCGTGGTATTCAAGACAACCTTAAGCTGAATGCCAAGTTACTTCAATGCGACTAAAATGTTCAAATGCTTGCTTTAGACAAATGACCTTCGTGTTACCTGGCTCGCCAAGACAGCCCCATGCCTTTTGGAAGTCCCACCAGAGAGCTGGGCTTGTCTCTGAACCTGTCCAACACCCAGTAACCTCAGCATATCCAAAGCTTTTGGATAGAACACCCCTGACTGCGATCACAGTTAAGGTAAAGGATTTTAAGTGACTCGGGTGTGCTACAAAACGGGATTTGAGTTTTCAAACTGCAAAGGTGCTTTTAAATGTTGTCCACTGGCACACTCGATGGACTCCCCAGCAACAAAAAGCACTGTGTACATTAGCTTGTTTGCTTGGCCGCAGCCTCCAATGTGATAGTGCATGGGTCAACCACTGAGCTGGCAAAGAGGGTCCCTGAGACAACAAATTGCTGCAAGGGAGCTTGAGTCTGTCTGTGCGAGATCAGTTGCAAGTCCTGGCCTCAAGTTTGTAAGTTCTCTGGCAGCAAGGCAATGGGATTCACCTTGTCTGTGAAGCATCAGTTATATTGGTAACTCTGAAAGATTTACAATATTGTTTACTACTGCTGCAACAAGGAAAGATGGAGAAAATCTGTGTAAGTTCTTTGAGATACATCTTCCAGTAAGAGTTCACCCCTCAGCTACAGCTCTGTTTTCAAGCCTACTGATTTTGACAGTGGTTTTTTTTCTGGGTTTAATTTTTAATTTGACAGTGATTTTTTTAAATTTTTTTTTCCCCAGACATGACACTGAATCACACGATTCACATGAAGGTACAAACAGATGCGATGCCTTTCAATTTGTATTTTCTTGGTGCTTGCAAATAACATAACCAAATCCTATCAAGTATTTTGCAAGGTTGATAGTTAAAGATTAATTGGTACCCCTGGGGATTTCACTGTTTCCAGGCTACCCTGTTCATATTTGTAAGGTCTCTGTCCCCAGACAAGTACTTTTCTACCTTCTCAAATTGACTTATTGATCTTACCTAGATAACATTAATCCAAGGCTCTTTGTTAGGTGCTGCATGGAAATCTTTACACTACCAGCCTTGCATTATTTTTGGTTCACTCTGACAGGCCTCTTAAATAGTCAACCAAAAAAAAATAATACTGCATAATAAAAACAAAGACAGCCATGTCTCAGCATAATGTTAATAATAAGCTTTCTGAAAGCATACTTGTTCTTAAGTAGAATTATTGAAGCATTAGGTAAAAATAATGAAGTTAAAAGCCAATGAATGTGGCACGGGAGAGAGATCTAAAACGTAGACAAACACTATGAGGCTCTCTATCAGTCCTCCAAGAAGTAATTCAATCCAGAGAGAAATTAAGCTGGCATTCAGTTATCATAGGATCACACGGGCAACTGGCAAGAAGAGGGAGATGCTTTTTTTTTTTCAAATGAATAATTAAGTTTGAGTAGCAAGTAGTGCTACATATGCCCTGTGAATGCAAATGTGAAAAAAAAGGAATTTTTTGTTGTTTTTTATTAAAGCTTGATGACACAGATAGAGTTCCAGAATATTTTGCCCAGTGAAGTCAGTTAAAAGTGGTAACTCAAGTAACCCAACCAAAAATAGTAATGGGCACTCTGTGTTCCAAAGCAAGAGACTCATAAATAAAATATTAATAAAAAGCAATCGCAGTCAAAGATAACCTGTGTGATATACAGTTATTTGTTGTGTAGAGGAAAAACAATATTTAAAATTACTGTTACATTCAAGGGTAAAATTCAGCTTTAAATCCCTTTGTGGTTTTGGAGAGTCAGTTCAGAGAAATGAAACATCCATAAAAGTGGAAATGAAAGCTGAACTTCCTAAATGGCAAGACAGGTGTGAATAATTTTATGAATCTGGCAAAGATTAGGACTTTCAGCTACCATAACTGAAATAACCTGTAGAACCAGACATTGAGTTGTATAAAGGTCGACTGTTTCACAAGGTCCTGCAGCTTCATTTGCTTATTTTTATTAAAATACCACTTTATTGAAGTGATCACAATATCACAGGAAAGTATGGTTGAACAGGATTACAAGGGGTAGTTCAGTAAATTCATCCCCCACTCTGAGGAATAACTAAGGACTTTACAATACCTGTGCAGACCTTTAGCTAACTCATTCTTGAAACAGTACGGAGGTGTAGCATCTCCCCTCTAGGTCAACCTCTTCCAGTGTTTGAGATGTTTATTGAGTTAGAGAGTTTTTCTTTTTTTCTATCCCATTTTAAATCCTTAACCTTGCCCATTTGCTTCTTGGTAAAAGAAAGAGAGTGAGAATAGTCCATTGCTGGGTTTTGTAGCAAACTTTTGGGCATTTGAGGACTCTTTTTGTTCTCCTCATTTTGCTTCCCAGACTAAACAAAGGGACAACTGATAAAACATCCTATAGAGTTTACACTAACTCCATCAGCAACTGCATGATGTTTACATGTTTCTAAAACATCCCCTCAGCCCTCTGACATAGAAACTGGGAAGACTCATTGAAACGGGAAAACTACTGAACATTCACTTGGCCAGTAATGCTGCTTTGAGCCCTGGGACCAAGATGCTCACTTCTGCACAGAAGCCTTGGTCTTTTCTCCAGATTTTTGCTAGACTACATCAAAAGGCACTGGATGAAAGGAGCAGGAAAACTAAAAGCAAGATAGAGCATGGGCTTGGAAAGTCCTGTCACACTTGAGACTACATTTGTATTAGAATAAAAACAGTAATGTGGTGATCTCAAGAGAAGAGTCTACAGATTCCTCTTTTCCTAAGGTGCTTGCATGCTTCAGCAAGCAGGACCTGAAGTGGCCCTGCAGCCTCGAGTAGCAGTCTCCAGTGGGGTGGCAGCAGCGAAGGGAAGCAGGACATGGGCTGTGGGAGGGAAAGGATCAGCGCACAGACTAAACTTCCTTGCCTCCCTCTATACTTGTATTAGTATTTCCCCAGTTTCACCCATATTTTACAGGAAGAGTTTCATTAATGACCCTAGCACTATTTATAATTATACTTGCTATGAATCTGCAAGATGCCTCCAGCTCCTGGCAGCTGTAGGAACTGTTTCGGTCACTCCTAGAGCCCAGCAGGTCTCTCTGTCTCCTTCTCATTTTTTGCCTTCGCGTGTCTTTGCAAGCCCTGGACCTGATACCATAAAGACTTGACCATGGACATAGCTTGATCAATGATTTAGTATGGGACATACTAAATCTTAAGCTGTGCTTAAGACTGAAATCCAGAAGGGTTCCTACCTAATAAGACATTGGGTTTGGCTTCTTTGTGACATGTTTACAGGGAAATATAATTATTCCATGACATTCATTATGTAAATTATCACTCTATAGCAAAGACTACCCCCCCAAAAAAAAAGTTGCAGAAGAAGAAAGTTTGTAACATACTGTTTCTTTAAAATTAGAGTAAATAATTCAGAAATCAATCACATGCATTTGGTTTTTCCTACATCCCAGCTGAAAACAGTGGTAATTTCAAATGATCAAAGCAAAGCAATGAAGCTGAAACACAACCAACACAGAACATCCACTCAGGCCTGTAGTTCCCGTACACCAGTAAACTTTCTGTTTACTCATTTCTCCCTCATTTGTCTTGAATTAATAGCTCAGGTCTGTTTAGTGCCACCGGCAGCAATGACAATTATCCTTTGATTCATACACAGCAACTCATTAATTCAAACAAGGTCATTCCAGCCACACAGGCACATGAGTGCAGACTGAAAACAAACAGGAGCCATCTAAACAGCCTCTATCCATTTCCTGGTGAAGAAATGCCATAGAGACACGTACTTGCTATGGCAGATACAACCTTAGACAGCATTGTCAAGAAGCCTTCTCTGGCTCCTGAAATTCTTAATTCTGCCCAACCTTAAGCCCTTTGGTGCAACTCTTTTGTCTAAAATCCTGGAAACAAAGGCACTACCTGGAAACTAAAAATAATCCATGTAATCACTTTCTCACTCACGCGTTCACACACTTGCAGTCATGCAACAGATCTGTGATCTTCATCTACCATACTTGGACAGGTCAGAAGATAACAGAACTCAGAACAAGTTCACCTTCCACATCCCGTCTAAGGTTTGTGCTCAGAGCAGTCAGACCTACATTATTTTGAAGGGGCATAGAAAGGGGAGGAGATTGTGCTTCTCTCCTTTTTTATGATGCTGCATAATTGTGGCCACCTACCCAGACGACAGTCTTATTGAAATCAGTAGAGCTACTCATAATTTTAAATGTGCACATAGTTTGGAGAATTGGGGACTTTTTCTTGGTTGCTACCTAAAGCTATAAAGATAAAATTGTATCTTGCTGATAGTTTTGGAATTACCATCATGCTCGTGTTAGAGTTTGAAAGTTTCACAGAATACTGAAGAAATACCCCTTTTTATCTCAAAAAGATGTATTGTTGATCCAGCTTAGCAAGATTACTCAAGATTGGCCAGCGTAAGACTACAAGTACAACCTTCACCAAGGTAGTATTTCTGCAGTTTGAAGACACTGCCATGGAATCTGGCCTTGTCACGTGGTGCAAGCACCAACCTTCCCACATACTGCCCTGCCCCAAAACCCACTGGGATACGCTGAAAGACTCCCATTGCCTTTGAAAGGGTTTTGATAAAGCTCATCAAGTAATCCTCTGCTGTACTTGTGTGCATTTTTCTTTCAAGTTACTGGCATCTCAGTTAGGCAGAAGTGCTCTCCAAAACAGACACATTTGCCATTAATTTTTCTCTTTCTTCCTGTCCTATTGACTGCATTAAATAAGTCACAGATATGAAAAGGTAGATTTTATAACACAAACGATGCACAAGTATTTTGGATGTCTGTCATAGGTTTAATCAGAGGGTTTCAGAGAGCTGTGCAAATGTAGTGAAGGGAGTCTTGCCCTGCCCCTCAGCCTAGTTTCAAAGGTTGGATTTCCGTGGCACAGACAGGTCGGTGGATGTGCCAGTAGTAGTTAGAGTTCAAAGCTGAGAGCCATGTCACATCTGGCGATCCCTTCCCTGCAGCAACGGCCTTTACAGCTTATGCTTATGCTAGCCTTTTAGCCAGCCCCAACAATGTCAGATCACAAGTCTGTCAGCACCCAGATGTATCCTAGAAGACCCAAGTCAATAAACAGGTGGAGAATTCATCCTTACTCGCATAGTCCCATTGATGTGAATAGTCAGACGTAAGTATAAGCTAAGGCTCAGCTAAGCTCAGAGGTCTGGGAGTGCTGTCATCTAATTCTCTGTAAGCACCCACGCCTTGCCAGGGTAAGCAGTAGAGCCACTGTGTGAGAAAATACAATCTTAAGGAAATACTGTATAATGAAGTGTACAGAAAACAGACAGTCTCCTACTTTTAATTCTGTTCCTAATTGCTAACAGTATATAAAAATACTCGGGGCAGTAAAATTAACCAGGACCGTCTGTTTTAAGTATAGAAACCACAACTGTGGAAGCTCAGTGTGTTTTGTGCATACCACGAAAATGTGAGCCCTAATGTGCTTTAGCTGCAAACTGATTCCCAGCATCTGTCCTCAAACTGGTGAACTGGTGGGGGAAGGGGCCTTCTGCTCAGGGTATCACATCCACATTGTCATTTCCTAAGAAATTATGCTGTCACACTGTCTGCAAGATGACATTTTGCTCTGTTTAGTAAGTCTGATTGTGGTAGATTGTAGAAAATCCCCAGAAACTGTCCGCCTAAGTTTAGAACTTTCTAGTAAATCATCTTAACAGCCCATGAAGACAAACATCCCAGAAAGACAGTGCTGTTTGACAGGACGACAAACCTGAGAACTCGTTGCTGAAATGCCTGTCTAATCCATCCAGTCTGCCCTTAGCTGGAAAAATTGGAAAAAATTAGCCTTGAAGTGAAATGTTCTACGGCTGCTGAGCCAGCCTTGCCAGCGGAAAACCTGGGGGTTGCAGCAGGGCAGCCCTGCTTGCATGTTTGTGCCTGCCCACTTGCTCCTCAGCGTGCAAGCCCAGCAGGCAATGGAGAAGCTGCCAGCTGCTAATGCAAGGTAATTATTTTTTTCCACCCCTGTACTTTCGCAGTTCTGCACAAGATGAACATTTTTCAGATTTTTTGAAGAATGTGACCACCTTTGAAAATTTTGCCCCAAATGAGGCTTTCTTTTAGCTAAGTCTCATTAACTTCTTTCCTATTTGGTCCATGCCCCATTCACTGGACCAAGAGGCTCCCTGATTCCCACCTTTGCTGTCATGCTCTTCCTCCCCTACCACAAGAACACTGGTGCAGGGAGAAAGAAAAGTAGTACAGTTGAAAGAGGAAACAGGAGTAGAGGGAGTGGGCAAAACCAAAAGTGACAAATATGCAAATTGGCAAAGTAAAATCCAAAGAAAAAAGGCAGTATTTTGAAATAAGAATCAGAGTTTTCTCTCCAGGATTCCTGAAAATCCCAAAACAAATGGCCAGGAAGATTTCTGAGTGGAAGAAGAGCATATATTCAGGAAAGCTGAAATGTATGTTTCTAATTTTGAAGGGAGATTGAGAGAAAAAAATCACTGAAAAATTACAAAGGAAAATGATGGGGAAAGTACTCTTTGTGAAAGGAGAGCTAAAGAAAGCGTAGGTATCAGATCTGAGAAGATACTGGAGAACTAGAAAAGAGAACAAAAAGAGGAAAATATGAGGCTTCTTTTTTTCTTTCAAAATTGTGGAATGGTGTACACAGAGCATCTCAAATCCTCAATTTAGGAGTTTTAAAGTCAGCCTCCTGGCTTCACAGATGGAGGGAAGAGGAAGGGAGGGAAAAGCTGCCTTATATCAATGAGCAGGCCAGCAGAGATGCAGACTGCATGGGGCCATAGCCTGGTCAGAGGCGTCTTGCTTCCCTAAAGCTCTTTCCC
>NW_010393704.1:42282-44627 GCF_000710305.1 Buceros rhinoceros silvestris | reverse complement strand
CCTACATTTTATCAGTCAGATGTGGCAACAGCACTTTGGGGGAAAAAAAGGGATGACCAGAGGGGAAAAAGCAACATTTGCACTTACATGCAGTAGGAACACCATCCCACCCTGAGGGAAAGAAGCTACTTACGCCTCCGCCTGCTGCTATGTCTGGTCCTGCGATGGGTGAGTAGGAGGTCAGAGCTTGAGCCCTGGGCTGATGCAGGGAAGCTGACATTACTTATTTTTATCTGTTTCATTAATGAAAAATCCCTGATGTTATAAAAAATAAAACACATAAGGGATATATTTGGGTCTCAAAGGCACGTACTTGTAAGCTGGGTAAAGCCTCTTTCATGAATGACTGCCTCGAGCTTAGCATGTCCCCCCAGCCCTGCACGCAGGGCATGACCAAGACCCTTGTTACTTTTCTAGCCTGCAGCATAGGTCAGACATGGGTCAGTATTTGGGTCACAAAGGAAACTGTAAATCTGGCATTTGATGTACTCTTGTCTATTTGCTGTAAATAGCCTTTTATACATTAACATTTACGTGACCTAGAATTTATAGGACTTGGACCTACACTGCCAAATAATTCAGCTTCCCAGCTCAGTCCCAGGGTCTGGTGTGCTAACAGTCTTGTTTTGCATGTTAGTTCATTTGGGGGCTCTTTTACAGCAGATCAGTGCATTTCCTTCACGTTCCTTCAAAACAAGCCCCAGAGGTGCTTCCAGGGGTAATTAGCACCAGAAATCACACCATCCTGTGAGCATGTACCCCACAGCCTTCCTCTGCTCTTCACCATCCTCTTACCTATCCCAGCCAGTGTCTCCCCCTTGGCCTCCTCCCCCATTTTCCAGGCTATTTGAACCAATAAAACACGTGTGCCGTATCTTGAGTCCATGAGTATGGGGGTATAGAACACAGCCTGCTCTGAGAGCTGCTTTGCACTGCCTGGCCTGAGGCCAGAGGTCACTCCCTGGGATGGAGCCTTTCGCCATAGAGGCAAATAGTCACGGGTGGCTCAGAAGCTGTGCTGCATCTGCTCATTATTTTTCAGTCTTTAAAAGCAAAATATTTAATTAATTGAATTTTACAGTCATTGCTTATGTTTACATTGTTCATAATGTTAAGCCTGTTTTCTAAAAACAGGTTTCTAAAACTTGTTTTCTAAAACAGGGAAAAATCTCTTTTCTTACAAAATAAAATTCTTTTTTATTTTACTAAGCTTGCATGGTTACTTTTCCCTGTGATTTGTAAAGGAAGGATCTCAGAAGGATCTCTGATATCATCTAGAGGGACAGAATAGTGGAAGAACGTGTAAAAAGGGGTTTTACACTGCAGACTTAATGTGAAATTTTGTCAATTGCGGGACATAGCAAATTGTGCAGACAACCTACAGAAGCAGTGTCTGGTATTTTCCCACCACAGCAATGTCCAAACTCTGTAAATTGATTTTTTAAGACTTTAAAGAGGTGTAAACTCGGAGTTTCTGGAATTCAAGCTAGTTTGTATAGTAAGCAAGTTTTCTATAAAATTGTTTGTAATTGTTACCCAGTCCTTTTTCTTCAGACATGGCCACAGCCTCACTGCACAGAAGCACTATTTACATATCACTGTTTGAGAAGGCAGGCGGGAGTAAGTTAGGCACGTTCACAGGGTGTCATACAAGAACAGTCTGTGAGCACTGCCTCTCCAGCATGACCTGTACTTTATGGAAACTTGGTTAAAATCACAGAAAATGGTACATCCGTAGGAGAAGCTGGGGGAAGGGAAGCAGAGGAGGAGAAGCAGTTGTGTCTAACTCGGGCTCTTTCACAAGCTATGACTTCAGCATTGGGTCCTAAGCGTGTGCTGTATTTTCTACTTGAAAGCTGACTGCCACTTCAAATGAAAATGGTTTTGTATGTGCTGCACCATAAAATTACACAGGCACACAGGCCCACGCTAACTAGCTGTTTACCCCTGTGCTTCTACCGCATCACATAAGTTATAATCGGAGGAAGGAAACTCCTCGGAGATCTGAAGGCCTTAATTGTTTCAGCGTGCAGATGGTTTGCATTACAGCAAATCGACACAGCTCAAGGTCAATTCATAGTTCAGCAATAGCTGCTTCGGCAAGTGAATTTAGTTTGTTTACACCTCTTCTGGGGAAGGTTTAACTGCTTTGTTACGTATTTTATAGACATTTCTAGACTCGAGAAACACCACAACAGGTGAAACTGGAGGAGTGTAGGTTCCACAGCCATTTCCTTTATGTCTGGTACTATGCAATTTTTAGAGCAGCTAAATATAGCTGTTTGCCTACAACATTTGAACATTTTGTTTCAACATGTTCTCTTTTCTGTCACTGACATAAAACC